>NW_026996256.1:0-11212 GCF_035044405.1 Drosophila montana | reverse complement strand
CTTTCGGGCTTACGCTGTTCTTGCTAAACAGGTAAGCTTTGTTATCTTAACACGCTTAAGAACAAGCAAAGAAGTCGGTACCGGTGCTCACTTCAGGCTCCAGGGCAAAAAGGAGCAAAAGGTCGCGGAACAGACCAATTTCCAACCCCCCCGCCGCAATCGAATCCAATTATGGCATCAAAAGTGCCAAGCGTGTCTAGTATGAAAAATTGAGACACTTGTCGGAAAACCGACATAAGAAATTTATTTTCGATTTGACTGGAGCCATGTATGGAACTCACAGTGAAAGGGTTGGCGACTGGCATTTTGTTTTTTTAGCTCCCATACGGGCTTCACATAATTTTTTGCGAGAGGGCAAGTCTTTGGGTTGAGCTGGGAAAACGATAGCCCTTAAGGATTTTTTTAGACCTGAGATGAATGCATTTAGCGCATCCGCTCTAACATCTTTGTTAAGTAGGTCAGCGTGAGGTCGTGAGACATGATAATTTTGATGTGCAATCTAGCCTTGCTATTATTGCATCGAAATTAAGTAAAGTATTGTGTGACACTAATAATGCCCTTGCGAACCCTCTGATTTTGTTTCTGATAATAGTCACAGCTTGGTAGTGTGAGGTGCTGCCATTGTATGGCTTGAAAAGCTCGTATGCGTCTGTGGCTGACTGCCACCATGCCACGTAGTCATCCTGGGTCCCGTAAAAGTCTGGAATAAATTTTATGAGGTCTAGAGGACTATCGCACCTAACAGTTGGGTCGACACTAATTCTTTCAAAAACCTCTACTTGAGGGGCATCTACGCGCAAACTGGTGATTTGTTCTTGAACCGCTCTAAGCTTCGCCTGAAAACTCGCTTGTTGCTGTGCCAATGCTTGGCTAACAGCGGCTTTCACTAACCACTGAATCGGATCTGCGTTCATGGCTGACTCAACCAGGCACTGTAGTCTGCTATTATTTTCTGGTTCTGAACACCAGCAATCCTCACTGTCGTATTCTAATTTTGCTTCCATATAGGTACTTGGCCAACTCATCAATTGTATGACTGAAGTGACGCCTTTGACTTGCACGGTTTGTTATTTTGCCGATTGTTTTAAATCGGTAACACATAAAATGTAAATATTTTATTTTGCACCGCGTTGGCATAAAATGTAGAATGTAATCGCAGAGAAAATATTTTCTTCTTCTTTTTATTTTTTTTATTTTATTACTTCATTTTTAACACTGAGTCTGAAGCCTTTAGCTGAACTCACATGTTTTATTGTGGGTTCTTATATGTTTGGGCGCCAATTATAATTAATCCCCCGTTGTAATACAAATATTATGTTTGGTTAGTATGCGTATGATTCCCGCGATGCATCACAATGTTATCTTGGGTATGTGAGTGCGCGGTCCTCCTTGATCCAAAGATGTTCTCCTTGATCCAGGAATACTACTGAAGATTATGTTTTGAAGCTGACTGACTTCTATTGCTGGCCTTGGGCTCAGACAATAAAGAAAGATATGTTTTTATCGGCAATGCCGGAGCAGTATATTTATTTCAGCGACTTATGTGTTGCGCGTTTCATATAAAACTGAATATGCAAATCAATAATGATTAACGCTAAGGCCCAAGTCTGGCACTTGCATCACGCCACAATGTCATAGTCGGCAAGCCGACTCAGCACAATCATAGGCACTAAGCGGAAGACTCTTGCGACTTACCGCCTCTGACCATTGCCCCTATAAAGTGCTGATGCAGACGCTCAGCGCTGTGATTGCTTAAGGCAACCCAACGAACAATTTATGAGCGCTTGGATTGCTTAGGGCTCACTTATGCTTATGCTTATGCTCACTAACACAGGCATAAGCAAGCTACACTCTCTCTCTCTCTTTGTAGCTGTTAACCGATAGCAGCATAGTATTTACATGTATCCATAGGCTAAGCATGAACCTTTAACTTGGAATAAGACGCTCTCATTATGAACACCAAACAGCCCTGACGTGCTCTAGCTTCTTATTTAATACAAAATATCAATATAAAGACAACACTTACTACACTACCGAAGAAGTTTGGATTCTGCGAAAAGTGATAAACAGGTCTCAAATTAATTTTCATATAGATCTTTGGAAATGAATTTGAGGGCGAAACGTCACCCACCAAATTTTTGGCCCCCATTTTCAAAAAGGAGGGATGGAGTTTCTAAAAAGTGCGAAACACCCTTTAAATGAATTTAAACAAAGATTTATAAAAGTTAGTTTGAGGCCGATCGGAACGAATTTTTGTTCACAAATATTGGTTTCAACAGGACGGCGCTACGTGCCACACAGCCGAAGCTACACTCGATGTTTTGCGCCCTGTTTTTGAAGATCGCATTATCATCGCAGAGCTGATGTCGTTTGGCAACACCGTTGGACTATTATTTGTGGGGTGCCCTCAAAGATAAGTGTTACGCCGACAAGCCAGAGACAATTGACGCTTTAAAGGACAATAATGTGCTTAAAAATTGGACCGATCGTGTAGGCTACTGCATGGCCAGCCTAGGCAGCCATTTCAATGAAATTATTTACCATTATTAACCGAAAGGATTGTACTTTCAAATAAAAAAAAAAATTATTTGGCGGACCCTATATATACTGTTTCGAGGAGATGCTGCTTTGCATCCCACTTCGGCTTTTTATCTATTTAATTTCTTATATTAATTAATTTAAACAGATAAGACCCGAGCTTTAGTTCTGTGCGTGTATTTTAAGCTGCTGTTTAAGAAGAATACTGATGGTAAAGTACATGTATGATTTTTGATGTAAGTTTTAAGAATATTTTCAAAGTATTTTAAAGTGACCATGTAAGTGCAGTGTAACATGATATTATTTGTTTAATACTAAATCAATCGACATTCTGCTGCGAACCTGCTCCCCCGTTGGAAGCCGAAGGCTTTTCAACCGAAGTGGTTCCGATAGGTAGAACGGCGATCTATGTGATAGCTCTCTTGACAAGTCCACTTGCAGTTTGAATGAACGCGATGATAAGAATCACCCAAGGCATCGAAGTTTGTTTTCGCAGGCAGGCGCACAAATAATTTCTTACAGGGAGCGACTTCATCAGAAGGAATGGGTGTGGAGCCACAGCAATTGTCGACCTCCCAAATCGTTTGACGATGCAGGACAGCGAATCCTCTGCTGTGCATGGGTTGGCCTCATTGTGAAGAACAGCTAAATCAGTTTTAAGCGAACGTCCGCCAGAGACGATCCACCCGAGTTTCGTCTTCTCAATGCGAATCTGACCAACACAAATGAGCTCGAAAAATAGGCCAGCACCATGTATTAGATCGATCCGCTGGCTCTTAAAGGGCGATGGGTCGCGAGTTTGATGTTTTTGGGAATTATCCAACCGGCACATCGATTTCAAAATGAGGCTGATATGCTGTTATTGTACGCGTTATGACGGCGAAAAATACTGTGCTGAATTTTCTGTAATACCTGAAATCGAGTCGTTCGAATGTTGAGTCTTCAGCTGAAGCGTTTTGGCGAGTTTGCTGGTAATAAAGTTGAGCTGAGAAGCAGAATCCAGCAATGCGCGGTAGGGTATGTATGCTCAAGAGCGGCTCTTGGCGTATACGATAGCAATGGGGAGCAGCACGTACTCAGCAGGCTTGGCGTTCAGGACTTCAGGTGCGAGATCAAAGATAATCGAAATAAGAGCTGATGAGAATTGAGGCAGCGAAGACGGAATATGAGAAGGCATCTCTCTAGCAGACTGCATATTTTGTGCACTATGATGAAACGTGTGACTTGAGTTTGGAGTCATGTGCAGCAAAAAGTCGTGTTTATATTGACAATATCTACAATGGCCAGATCGGCACTGCTGCAAGCCGTTTCGTAAGCAATTCAAGCAAAGGTGCATTCGTTTGGTTTCCTTATGGCGCAAATTGGGTGACAACTTTAAAAGTCGAGTGCATTTAGCGAGATAATGATCTTTAGGTTTGCAAAAGTGACAAAGTTGTTGATTAGATGATTTGCTTTGGATAAGTTTTTGCCCACCTGCAGGGTAGGTGCCGTAGCGCTCTTCAAGTTTTCCAACATGCGACATCTCTTTTCCAGATATGCTGACATATCCTTCCACGTAGGCAATTTACCTACTGAAAGTGCCTCTTCCCATCTCTCTTGAGTGCCCTGATCAAGCTAGCGGCCAATGATGTGGATGAGCAGTCCGTCAGCAAGCTCCTGGGCTGATGCCATGGTGCTGAGTGCTCGAAGATGTGCGGTGATTTTATCACTCAGCTCGCTTAAGCTGCCTGCAGAACCCTTCTCGACACCAGATAGCCCGTATGTGGCCCTGAAACTGCAATAGTTTATTATCAAATCGCATAATAAGCAAGGAGAGTCCCTCGCATTTATCCACCAAGCTACCCTCGCACTCATAAACCACCAACGAAATGAACGAAGTGAGCAACTTACGGAACGGCCCTCGTTTTAAGTAAACATCTCATATGTCGCAATGCAGTGATCGGCCCCTTATTTGCTGAATTAGAAGCAGCAACTTTGTAGGTGGAGCGAATGGACAGTACTTTTCCACTGACCGTTTTTCAGTTTTTGTTTTTGTCTCAAGCAGCCTTGAAGGCAAATATATTTGCTCCGGCCAAAGCCGTTAAATAATTGACTTATTATTCAATATTGCTGAGCCACAAGGCCAGTAATAAAAGGGAATGGTTTTCCTCCAGCATAATCACCATAATCATCGCACAGGACTAGAGGACGACGCACCTTTACTCCTGCCGAGGAAAACACTTCATTACTGGCGCCCAACAGATAATATACGAATTCAGACGACCAAAAAAGTATTAAGCATGTAAGTGAGCTTTCAATTTATTGACTTCAAGAAAGACAAAATCAATATAAAGTAAAAAAATATATTTTGCAAAACAGAATCAAAATAAAATAAAAAAATATACTTTGCAAGTCGTTGTCAAATTACTCTACATTAAGTTCTTCGTGTCATTCGTGGCTCTGAAATATTTGTGCTCTAAATAGTCAAAACAATTTCGTGGGAATTTTAATTTGTTATGATCGCTGTGAGCAATGAGCATAAAACACAATACAAGTGTTCGAATTTGTTTCCCTGAGTTGGGCATATAGAGAAATATCACAGGAATTTGATAGTGACGATAGTGACGGTAGTTTTCAAATAGGCTTTCGCCCACGTCCCCAAAATAATACAGAAATGTATACGGAACAGTTACAGTCAATGCAGCACTCATTGAACAAGAGCGTCGTTTAAAAGAACAAGTCACATTAGAATTAAATTCAGTGAAAAACCAAGTGAGTGCGTTGACAGTATCTGCCCCACAAGTCGAAGCTTATAAAAAAGTGACAATCAACCCAAACATTAATTGCGAGGTGAGATTAGATATAGTAAAGTCAGTGCCAAGTTTCGAGGGTGTGTAAAGTGAATACGTGTCATGGAGGCAAGCTGCCTTATTTTATTTTATTTTAAGACGCTACGATAGTAGCAAAAACACTACGAAGCTGTAGTTATCTTGCGAAATAAAGTGTGCGGGGCCGCAAGAGCACTTCTAACTTCGCACAACACTGTGCTAAATGTCGACGCAATAATTGCCAGGCTAGACTGTCCGTATGCGGACGAAGCGTCCCTACGTAAACTCAGACAACAACTAGAAATGGTTAGACAGGGCGATTTAATCCTAATAGAATATTACGATGATGTAGAGAAGAAATTAACTCTTGTCACCAATAAAGTCGTTATGTCCCATGATGAGCAAACCGCCACCATTTTAAACGAAAACGTCAGAGTTGACGCATTCATGACAGGTCTTAAGACATCCTTGAAGCGGTTTGTCCTACCGGCACAACCCAATGATTTGCCGTCGGCATTAGCGCTAGATCGCGAGGCCGAGAATAGCATCGAAAGGAGTATGATCGCTGCCTCCGCTAAAACTCTCGAAGATAGAGCACAGGTCGGCGAAAGCAACAAGCTAGTAAACCGACAACACGGAAGGCAAGGAAGTGGACCCTTCGGTATCGAACCTTAGGCAACCAACTAACTGGGGAAAAGCGCAGAGCGCGTCAAATTTCAGCGAGGCCCAAAAAAGACAGAATACGTCGGAACGTATATCTGGACAAAGGCGCCAGTGAGTCAATAATGTGACTCAGCAAAGCGCATTTTCTGATGAACAGTATGCAAATGCAGCCACTGCTGCAGTCACAGAACTCGACAACGATTCTGATGCAGCTGATGGCAAATACATGTTGCATTTTTTAGGGAACGCTCGACGGTTGGCTGGTAACAATTAAAAATTCTCATTGACACTGGTGCGGCGAAAAATTACGAAAGACCCGTAAAGGAGTTACAAAACGTAATGTTAGCACCAGTTAGCACCCCATTCGCTGTGAACTCCATGGACCCAGCAAAATATAAAATAAATGTTCAATGAAAATCTTTGGACAAACTGTCCTCTTCTTCATTTTAGACACCCTCAATACCATTGATGCCATTATAGGGTTCGATCTGCTAACGCAGGCGGGTGCTACATTGAACATGAAAAATAATAACATAACCTACGGCATAAGTCCGAACCATTAAAAAACCATTCATGCGACAGCGTGAACTTCACACGTGACGATGACATACCTATCCCAGAAAATATTAGGGAGGACTTCAGGCGAATGCTAAAGAAAAGAATAAGAGCATTTTCGACCTCTAACGAGGCGTTGCTATTGAATACTTCTGTAATCGCCACGATCCGTACAGAGGAAAATGACCCCATATACTCAAAACTATATCCGCACCCAATAGGGGTATCGGATTTTGTCAATAACGAAATTGCACAGCCATTGAATAGCGGCATCATAAGGCCGCCGAGGTCAGCATACAACAGCCCTGCCTGGGTTGTTGATAAAAAGGGTTTAGACGCCAATGGCAATAAAAATAAACGACTTGTCATCATTGTTTTGGTTTGAAGAATGCTGGAAGCATCTTCAAAAAGCATTCTATGACGTTCTTGGAGAACAGGTCGGAAATTGTTGTTACGTCTATGTTGACGACGTAATAATTTTTTCCGCAAATTAACAAGACCATGTCAAACACATAGACGAAATACTTCAGCGCTTATACGAAGCGAACATGAGAGTGTCAAAAGAAAAAACAAAATTTTTTAAAGACAGCGTCGAGTACTAAGGTTTCATCATCGTAGTCAGAGGCGGAGCAAAAACTGACCATGAAAAAGTCAAAGCGATACAAAAACATGTCGAACCGACAAATTTGTATGCGCTACGTTCGTTCTTAGGCCTAGCTAGCTACTACAGAGCGTTTGTAAAAGACTTCGCATCTATAGCAAAGCCTCTGACAAATATGCTAAAGGGCGAAAATGGCTCTGTTAGCAGAGCGATTGCTCGCTATGAATGGTAGCTACGTCCGATTGGGGCTCGTTATGCAGGGCATTGATGTTTTAATGCGACAATGCGTCTGCTAAATAGTTTTCTTTCCCTGGTTTGTAATATATTTTAGCATTATGTTTTTCAATGAATGCTTTCCATCTTTTTATCTTTGCATTAGTGTTTTTTTTCGGACACTGCAAAGATCTCTCTGGTACCATACAGATAATTCTGTAGTTTACCAAGAGCCCAAACAATAGCTAAAAGTTCCCTTTCAAAGGAAATAAACCCCTGGAAAAAAATAAACCACTGGAGGAAAACGACAATACACTGACTGCGACAAGAGGCCATCAATAACATCTGACGTCGCAACTGGGACATCGAGCGTCCAAGTTTCTTGAGTGAGTAGAGAGTGAATGTTATGGCCAAGAAACGCGGTGGCGTACAAAATAAAATTAAAAAAAGAATAGCGCACCTAAGGTGGTTGCTATATACAAAAACGGCAACACCCGCATGGTCGACAGCTCAGAAGTTACAAACTAAGCTTGACTTCCTGCAAAATATAATTAAGCAGAAAAAGCCTAACACCGCTACTCACTCAGCGAATATAAAAGTTATTATAAACCAAACAACCACTAATAATGATAAAATCAAAAGAAATCAGCCGCAAATGTCATTAATAATGTAAAATTAGTCGATCATAGAGAAAACTTGGAATTGAATTTCTATTGCTAATCATAGCCGTTGTATCTGTCATTTCATTAGTTCTCAAAATGTATGCAATGCATAACAAGAAAATAAAAAAACGTTACTTAAGCAGAGCTAATGATCTGGATAAAGTATAACAATTTATTAAAAGTACAAAATGTAAACAATTAGAGATATGAAAAGAAAATATAACACAATGAAATTAAGCTCAAAAATAAAATATATAAAAATTAAGAAAAAAAGAAGATAAGAAAATTCTTGATAATGGACTAAATGGAAGTCAATATTAGGCAGAACGTTAGATTTTGTAACACCCAAAAATTAGAACACCATATTTTAGGACCTACTGCCATTATTACTGTGCGTTTGCACAGATAAATTAAAAATGTCTATAAATGGAATGGACGCAAATACGTTACCATTCTTAGGGAACAACTTGAGGAATTTAATAAATCTTTCAAGTGCCTTAACAAAAGCGCACTTGTCTTAAACGAGACAAAGTTAAAACACGTTAAAAACACTTCAGCGTCATTCGACGAGAAACTGCTTTCATTGCCAGCTGATACTAAACCATCAGATTCTAAAGTAAATACCAAACGAATTTACAACACAATGGCCCAAACAGCTATAAGTTTTCTCAAAATAAACTCATCGCTCTTACCAGAGTTTGATGGATAGGCAGAAAACTTACAAAGCTTCAAAGATGATTTGAGTCTTATATACTCACTAAAAGAAGATCATTAAGACAAAACTAAAAGGCCACGCAAGAAACTTGATAAGCAATGAGCAAACTATCGCTCAAATCATTGCAAAATTATCAAGCACGGTAAAAGGCGAATCAGTCGAAGTATTGTCAGCCAAACTACTTAACTTGCAACAAAAAAGCAAAACTGCCAAGCAGTACACCGAAGAGGTTGAGCAGTTAACAAAAGTTTTAGAAGGACCTTTTATAAACGATGGTTTAACGCCCGAGTTGGCCAGTAAATACAGTACTGTCCAAGCAGTAAAGGCAATGACTAAGAACTGCGCTATAGATAAGGTAAAACTTATCATGCAGGCAGGCACGTTCAATAACATCAATGATGCCATATCCTTATTTGTCAATAGTTGCATAGAGGAAACAGGACATCCGAACACTGTCCTGTTCTATCAGCAACGACATAACAGGGGTAACCGTGGAAATTACCGCGGAAGAGGTAATAACCACAATAATGGATATCGCCACTACAACAATGATAGAGGCCGAGGCCGATATAAAGAAAACTCTAAAGGCCGTGGCAACTCGAATCGGCCACAACAATAGCAATTCTATCAGCAACGACATAACAGGGGTAACCGTGGAAGTTACCGCGGAAGAGGTAATAACCACAATAATGGATATCGCCACTACAATAACAACGATAGAGGCCGAGGCCGATATAGAGAAAACTCTAGAGGCCGTGGCAACTCGAATCGAGGCCACAACAATAGCAATAATAATGGCCGATTAGCCCAGAATAGCTCGGGAAACTCCCAGGAATCCGAAAATCGTTTTCTACCATATGAAAATTATGTGGTATAATGAAGTTAGAAGTTCGCATTTCGAGGAATGCTAAAGCTAAAGAGCTTAATGATCCTTTACCAATTCCTGTAATTTGGGTTATATTATCATAATCTATATCTAAAAATTGATCAGAATATTCTTTTATGACTGAGATGTCAGCTCCTGTCTATTATTTCCTAACAGTATGTTCATTATGTATGATGGTACATATATTTAATTGATGCTGTGAAAGATTGTTTTTATGGATTTTGAGTACTTAATGGGTCCTGTTGGTTTTTCGACGTGCTTTTGGAATGACGTACAATACCATTTTGTCTATAATTGATTGAGGTGTTTTGGTGGTTATTGTAGTTGTTAACTCCGTTTTGGCGGTCCTCTTCCATAATTATTATTGTTATTTTGGCCATTTACGGAATAATTGTTTTTATTATGATTATTACCACAACCATTGCCTCTACCGCGGTAATTACCTCTATTATAATTATTACGTTGAGCTTGACCTCTCTTGGAGTCCAAAATGGAGCTTGCATTACCCGTCATCTCAGTGCTTCAATGACGGCTTCATTCATTGTTGTGAATGTACCTGCTTCCAGTATTGTCCTTAACTTGCCATGCTCACAATTTTTGATCATGACATTAATTGCTTCTATAGTGCTGAACTTATCAGTAGTATCCTGACCAAACCAAGCCTAGCTCTATCTCTACACGCCTACACCATCAGGTCGTGGCCTCGTACCAACTACGCTAGCGGGCCGTGGCCTCGCACCAACTACACTAGCGGGCCGTGGCCTCGCACCAACTCCACTACCCAAACACTCTATCGGGCCGTGGCCTCGTACCAACTACTCCATCGGGCCGTGGCCTCGTACCAACTACACTATCCAGACACTCTATCGGGCCGTGGCCTCGTACCAACTACACTATCCAGACGCTCTATCGGGCCGTGGCCTCGTACCGCTACTCTATCGGGCCGTGGCCTAACACCAACTCCACTAACGGGCCGTGGCCTCGCACCAACTCCACTACCTAAACACTCTATCGGGCCGTGGCCTCGTACCACTACTCTATCGAAACACCAACCGGTAATGCCCACCCCGGGGCCACAATCTCGTACCACATGCCCTTGCTCGAGGTTAGGTCGAACACCGGTTAGTTCCGATGTTAAGGTAAGCCGGGTTACCAGAAAACAGAGAATTATCCAGTTCCTTCTTGATAATTATAACATAGGTACTTTATTCACTTTTATTAATTACTACTTTATAGTAATTCCTGAGCTAAACCCTGCCGCACTGTTTTCTGGAGCCCTAGCGCTCCGCTATATCATCTATGATCTTTTGTTACCTCACGATGCACGTCTACTCACCCTTAGTGTTCGTTCCAAAGTGCCGGCGCGCTCGCCGGCGAGCCATGCGCTTGCCTCGGCTGCTCAACTTCGCCGCGAGCTTTCGCAACTTCGCCTCGGAGCTTTCGCTCTTCGCCGCCGAATTGAAGTTGCGCTCTCAAAGACGGTGTTGAGCAACCGATCGACAACGCACGGTTGCAGTGGCGGCCGGCGGTTAAATTCAAACTCACTCTTGTTCATTTAAATTAGTTATAATA
>NW_026996255.1:0-215496 GCF_035044405.1 Drosophila montana | reverse complement strand
ACAAAAAAATAGTTTCCTCGGCAGGGTTCGAACTCGTAACTGAACACGCCACACCAATAATTAAGTCTTAATGAGAAAAAAGCGAATTAAAATAGCAGCACAGAAAACAATACAATCGCAATTGCAATGATGTTGATAGAATTCATAGAAGACGTGTTTGCAGGCCAAAACACATTTTCTTTCGTGTTTCTTAACCGATCTTAATGAAATTTTCATATATATATATCTTATTGTACTATAAAATATTCGTGTATTCTCAAAACGACTATTGCATTTAAATTGTGGCTTAATTAGATAGGCAATACAAGTTGGCTTACTAACATGATTTATAGCTTTTAGGTGGTAGCAGGGAGGTGGCGATAGCTATAAAATGAAAGATACTTGATTTATATAGACTACTCTAGAAGCTACATGTCAAGTTTGGTGATTCTAGCTCTTATAATTTACCAAAATTAATAAAAAAAAACAGGATTTCGATATCGATTTTTATCGATTACATGGAAACGGGGCAAGTTATCGATTATCGCAAACAATCTCGATCTGCGCGGGGACTAGGAGGACCTACAGCTAAATCCAGTCTCTAGCTCTTATAGGTTCTGAGACCCTTGCGTTCATACATACGGACGGACGGACAGACAGACAGACGGACATGGCTAGATCGACTCGACTATTGATGCTGATCAAGAATATATATACTTTATGGCGTCGGAGATGCTTCCTTCTGCCTGTTACATACATTTGCACAAATACATTATACCCTTTTTACCCATTTTCAATGGGTTCAGGGTATAAAAACAAGTAAGAGTGCTCTAGTCGGTGGTGCCCGCCTAGAAAATACCCTGAACCCGAGTATAAGAGCCCAAAAATACTTTAAATATAAATATAGGGTATATATTTAGTTATATATATTCATAATATAATTCTAAAGTTTAAATTAAACATATTTTAATTATATAGACATATATAAAAAAAACTTCATTTACCCTATCCTGAACACTTGGAGAGATACCACTGTGGTAACTATACACTGTCTCGAGTGTCCTAGCGCTAACTTCCTCACTGGAGAGATTTGAAAAAGCCCAAGCAATGTGAGCGTCACAATTGGTAGTGGGCGTTTTTAAATCTATCCTATGCAATTCATCGTAAAGGTTCCTACATCTATCAAATTTGCTCAAGCATAAATTAAAATCTCCTAAAATTATGCAACTGTCCCTTAAAAATGAATGTTGCTGAAATAATTAGACGGGCTTTATTATCAAAAGGTTTATTAGCTGCCAATTCGTCTGAAATTTCTAACCTATCTACATTCTTAGAAAGTAAAACTAACAGCTCTGCCCATCTAGTCTCTGCTGCCGAAAAAGTTATACAAAAGGCCGGAAGACCAATCTGCCTAATCATCGCCATGACCTTCTTCTTTTCTGCTTCCCAACGAGCAGGTGAAGTGCGAATATTTTTCAAACCCCGGAACTTCGTCAGACGAAAAGGACGACAACCGCTGTTCGTTAACAGTAATTTGATGCTTTCTGTAAAGCTCGGTGTTGACTAAAAATTTTATCAGCAACTTTAGAAGGCCTAATGGTTTCGGCCATGAAATCATGGCTATATTCTATCCTACGTTTGAGATGAATTTGAACTACCTCGCTCTTATTAAACGCCCTTGGAAGGGACGTTACAACATTGGTTACAGGAATTGGTACATTGACCACAGCTCTTTTAATTGAATTTTGTCGACCATATCCTAAAGACTTAATAATCATAACAGGAAGGCGAGGGGAAATCAGCCTTTCCTCTAAAGGCGTTGAGCCTTTCAAACAATCTGGCAGATCGGGAAAATCAAGGACATTTGTTATAGAAGTTTTTGGTTTTTTGCCTAATTTAATGCTACGACTACATATTTTCAAAAACTATATTTATTATTATCAGAGGGAAATATGGAGGATAGATATAAAAAATCGCTTTCAATAACCTCACGAGAAATTTTGTCCACTTGATGTGGAAACCATAAGCCTTTGCAACAAAGGCAAACCTGATCGGGACCCTGCTTAACTGTTCTATTGAATGCAGCTATCAGACCATCTAAGTTACTCCTAATAGCTGGAGAGATTCTATCCTCTGGAAAATTATTCCCACGTTCTTCCCTGTTCCTGGTAGCATTGCGCCTATTCTCTGCTATCCTATTACTATTATTACTTCTAAACTGGCTTATTCGCTGCGATAAACTTCTATTCGCGTCAAAAGCGTCCTGTCGTGCTTGAATTCGAGCACTTCGCCTTGCACTTGTATTACGTTCTTGCTCAATTATCCTACGAATCGGATTCTCTCTAACCTGTGACCTTTGATTTCTATCCCTAGCTCTTTCTAAAAGTCGTCGTCCTATGTTTTGTCGATCGCGTGCTTTTCGAATATTGTCTTGAACTTGTTCGTTTGCCCTATAAACTGGGTCTTGTCTGCGTCTCGATCGACGTGAAGCATTCGCCAATTGCTCCAGTTGTCTAACTGGAGAATAAGCTCGTCAAGTCAAGTGGTCTTCAGTATTTTGTCTCTGTTCGTTTGCCCTATAAACTGGGTCTTGTCTGCGTCTCGATCGACGCAAAGTATTTACCAATTGCTCCTGTTGTCTAACTGGAAAATAAGCTCGTCAAGTCAAGTGGTCTTCAGTATTTTGTCTCTGTTCGCTTGCCCTATAAACTGGGTCTTGTCTGCGTCTCGATCGACGCAAAGTATTCGCCAATTGCTCCAGTTGTCTAACTCTTGTCGAGTCAAGTGGTCTTTTGTATTTTGTCTCTGTTCATTTACCCTGTAAAAAAGGTCTTGTCTGCGAACTTGGTTTCGTTGCCTATTCCTATTTCTTTCAGTTTGACTAAAACCTTCATCGTCTCTACGATCTCGTTGAGACTCTATGTTGTTTATCCTCTCCTGCTCAGCATATTCAGAATTAGACCTATTTAACTGATTTCTTGCTCGTTGTCTCTGAGACCTATTAAGAACTGACAACTTTTTTGTCCCAGGCATTTTACCAGATATAAAATTTTAATAACAATAAAAATAAAATTTTTTTAAATTATTAATTTTAAATAATAAAAATTATTATTTAAAATAATTTATTGAAATTAAATAAAATTAATTAACGTTAAATAAAGTATAATAATTTATTTAAAATTAATGAAGTAAATAAATATTTTTAAAATTGTATAATATACATTGTAATTTTATATAATACACTATTAAATAATAAATTGACTTTTTATCATCTTATATGTCTGAAATAAATAAAAAGCAGGTACTAAATATTTGAATAGTCTTCAAAAAGACTAAAAGTAAAAATTATATTAATAAACTTGCGATTTTAATTAAAATGGAGCTCCAGATGGTAAAACAACATCAGAGTCCTGAGCAAGATCAAAAAAAGGCACTTCACTAATCACGACGGTCACAATCCGCTCACAAGTCTCTTTTCTACCAGCAGCTAATGCAAAACAAAGTCACACTATGTATATACATAAAATACATACATACAATGTACATGAATTTACGCGCGCAATTCAAATATCTCTTTTGGTGCATGGGTAGGGGTCTATTTCACTACACCAGCTGTGCGAATGGCATTCGCACAAATACGGCTCCTAATAAGTGTTTATCACACACTTGCACATACACGCCAAATAGTAACGGCCGAAAACTATTTTTATCGATAATATCTTGTTCTTATTAAAATGGTCACGAAACACTGAAATTGATTTATTTTCAACCGCTCGGAACCGACTAAAATAGTTTATTTGATTAAAAACGGTTGTTAAATCACTAAAAATCGCAAAATACGCAAATCGGCAATCGAAAATCGACAACACGCAATCGAAATCGACAACACGCAAAAGTCTGTAGTTTGATGGCAATCGCAGGCTACAGACTAAATCGATTTCTGTTCTTCTGAGCACATTTGAAATGAGAGTGTTGGAAAATACTCACACTCCTACCGCCACAATTTGATAAATATATGAAAATGCGCGCGCTGCATAATTTACACATGTATTACAGCATTGATCTAAAGATCATATTGATTGCTTTATCAATTACCCGCTCTCAAATTATCGACTTATATTAGAAAAACAGCAATATAAATAACATTTTTTAAATGACGCGCTTATTTAAGTCGATAGTGCTGAAAAATGTCTATATGATGGATTTCTCACTTGAGGAGAGAAAATAGACATATGTATGTACTTAGGTATGTGCATGTTATGCGTAGACCTGGAACGTACGTATGTTTGTGTTGATTTATAAATGTGTCTCTTAGGTTTAGTAAACATATCTATATATAAAACTGTTTGTCCTGACTGACTGACTGACTGACTGATTGGTGATCAACGCACAGCCCAAACCGTAAGAGCTAGGTAGCTGAAATTTTCACTGTAGCTACCTTATGTGATGTAGGTGCACGTTAAGACGGGGTTTCCGGAAATTCCACCCGCAAGTGTGGAAAAATCGCGAAAAACGTTTCTATGTAACTTTTTTGTTTACCATCCGATCGGCCTCAAACTTATTTTCAAAGATCTTTGTTCAAATTCATTTGAGGGGTGTTTCACACTTTTAGGAAAATCTGTTCCTCCTTGATGGAAATGGAGGTCAAAGATTTGGTGGGTGACGTTTCGCGCTCAAATTCATTTCCAGAGATCTATAAGAAAAATCATTTGATACGTGTTTCGCACTTTTCGCAGAATTCAAACTTCTTCGGGGGGAATGCGATTTAAAGATTTTTTGGGCGAAGTTTTAAGTTGTGTCCGATTTGCTTCAAACTTATTTTCAAAGCTCTACATAAGAACTTAATAAATACGTATTTCAGCGATTTGGAAAATTCCACCCGCAACAGTGGTAAATTGGCGGTAAACGGTTGTATAAACGTTTTTTGTTTACCATCCGATCGGCCCCAAACTTATTTTCAAAGATATTTGATCAAATTCATTTGAGGGGTGTTTCACACTTTTTTGAAAAATCCGTTCCTCCTTGGTGGAAATGGAGGTCAAAGATTTGGTGGGTGACGTTTCGCGCTCAAATTCGTTTCCAAAGATCTATAAGAAATATCATTTGAGACGTGTTTTACACTTTTCGCAGAATTTAAACTTCTTCGGGGGGAATGCTTCTAACTTATTTTCAAAGCTCTACATAAGAACTTAATAAATACGTATTTCAGCGATTTGGGAAATTCCACTCGCAACAGTGGTAAATTAGCGGAAAACGTTTGTATGAAAGTTATTTGTTTTCCGTCCGATCAGTTTCAAAATCATTTCAAATTTGTTTGAGAACATTGATTTTATAACATACGTGCCACGGGCAAGGCCGGGTTATACCCGCTAGTGTACATATATATTAGTAAGGAATTGATTAAAATAATTGATAAGCTAACTGAATTTGTCAATGCAAATTTATTCACACTTAATGGGTAAAAGGATAAAAGTAGCATTTAAACAAGAAATCATTCCTTCTTTATGGTTTAAGCCCGCCACTTATATATATACATTATGCTTCCCTCTGAACCTCTTACTTGTTTTATATTTTTATTTTTTATGCCCTTCAAAATGGGTAAAAAGGGTATAATTTTTTTGTGCAAATTTATGTAACAGGCAGAAGGAAGCATCTCCGACCCCATAAAGTATATATTTTCTTGATCAGCATCGATAACCGAGTCGATTTAGCCATGTCCATGTCTGTCTGTCCGTCCGTCTGTCCGTATGTATGAACGCAAGGATCTCAGAACCTATAAGAGCTACAGACTTGAAATTTTAGCTGTATGTGCTTCTAGTGCCCGCGCAGATCGAGATTGATTTCTGATATTCGATAACTTGCCCCGTTTCCAAGTAATCGAAAAAAATCTATATCGAAATCATGGTTTTTTAAACAAATTTTGGTAAATAATATGAGCTAGAGTCACCAATCTTTCATTTTATAGCTAACGCCACCACCACAAAGCTGTAAATCAAGTTAATAAACCAACTTGTATGGCCCATCAAAATAAGCCACAATTAATGCAATTGATAATACAATGGAGAATACACAAATATTCTATATTCGATTGTACAATAAGATGTACTGTCGAAAATTTCATTAAGATCAGTTAAGAAACACAAAAGTTATGTGCGCACGTGTTAGCAGCATAGCTGCTGGGCAAATTCCAAAAATTTCTGTATACATGAACACACACACACATTCATGCGTGTTTGCTTTGAATTCTATTAACAGCATTGCAATTCCGATTGTATTGTTTTCTGTGCTGCTATTTTATTTGGTTTTTTTCTCATTAAAACTCAATTATTGGTGTGGCTCTTGAGTAGAGGCGGCGGCAAATGGTGCGGTTAGTTGCGAGTTCGAACCCTGCCAAGGGAACAATTTTTATTTTTTTTAAATTTTTCTTTATTACTACTAAAACAAACGAGCGCGTAGCGCGAGCTGCATTTGGTGTTGAAAGAAGAGGGTTCAGGGTATCCCCTAGTCGGGAGCTCCCGACTAGAACCTCTTACTCGTTTGATTTCTAGTAGTGATAAGTGTTGCTCCTGAATCTCTTAAGACTTTTTGTTTGCTGAATCTTGGTTTCATTTTGTCCCGTCGGTTTTCTTTTCTAAATACAGTTTCTGCTGTCTCGTATTCTTCAGGCTGGTCCCTATCTTTGTTCAGTTTTTCTAATCTAAGATTTTTTTCTTGTGCGACGTGTTCTTGAATTTTTGGATATAACTCTTGTCTAAATTTTTTAGTTTTCTGAGGAAGTCGTGTACATTGTCAAAGTTCATGTCTCTGTTGAATACGTGTGTTCGTCCGGTAAAAAGTTCGAATGGGGGATGTTGAGTGGCAGAGTGTATTGCGTTATTGTAGGTAATCATTGATTCCGCCAACACTTCCCCATGGTCTATTGGCGTGTTAATGTTCTTTTTCTATATATCTCCGTCAATGTCAAATGTAGTCTTTCTACTGGGGCGTTGCTGGATGACTGTTGGAACGTTGTTGTATTTTGTATGTTATATTGTTAACAAAAACCGTTAAAAGATTTGAATAGTATTCTGCTCCTTGGTCGCAAATAATTTTTCTTAGTGTACCAAATGATTGTAAAAAATTTTTGATTGTTCTTACCACATTTGTGTTATCCCATATCGGGATTGTGGTGCCTGTTGCAAATCGTGAAAATTTATCAATTATTGTGATAACGTACTTTCCATTGCTTGTATATAGATCTGTGTGTATAATATCTAATGGTTTTTTGGGTGTTTCAGTTTCTTGAAATTGTATTTTATGTGGGTGTCGATCGTACTTTAATGTTTTGCAGGTGTCACAGTCGTTAATTGTTTGCGTGACTTTTGCTTTTAAGTTTGGTAAAAAATATTGTCAATGCGGTGACATCGTCAATGCCTCTATGATTAAACGAAATGTGTTGTTTACGGATTTCTTCTTCTTGAGTGTCTGCTGTTATCAGGTCTATTAATTGATTCGTGCATCTAACAACTTTATAAATGTAGCTATGTGCGAAAAATCTGGCGTAATTTTTCTGAATTATTTTGAAAATTTCGTCTGGTGCATGAATTGCACAAGTCTTATTCGGTCTTAGTATATTTTTTAGTATTTCTGCCGTATTTTGTTCGTTATTTTGGAGTTTTGTCTATTGAAAATATGAATTAAATATTCTGGTCGTTTAACGGTTTTTCTGATATATAAATGTGATTATCTAGTTCTTCTAAGTTGGAGTGTATAGTGTCTGCTGTGTTAGCAATTATCCATTCATGATCGTTAATATAAGCTTCTATTTGAATTCTACTTAACGCGTTTGCCACTACGTTCTTTGATCCTTTTTTTATAGATAACGTCAAACTCGTATTCTAGTAGCTGGAGTTTTCAACGAACCAACTTTTAATTGGGTTCTTTACAACTCATGAGCCAAGTTAATGGTTGATGGTCTGTTATAATTTTGAATTTATTACCATAAAAGTAGGGTTTATAGTATTTAGTTGTCCAAATTATTGCTAACGTCACTTTTCGACAGTTGAGTAGTTTTTTTCTGTCTTGGACAAGGTTCTGCGAACGATACTGATCTGGCTTTTCCTAATGTGCCCTTGGAAAGGACTGCTCCTACCGCTACATTGCTAGCGTCAATAGTTAGAATGAATTGTTTTGAAAAGTCCGGGTATTGAAGTATTGGGTCATTGCATAGTAATGTTTTGCAAAGCTCGACAGTATCTATGTATTTTTTGTTTATATTTACTTTTTTTTTGCCTTTTAGTTTTTTGGTATTAAGGTATATTGTATTAATTTCTATGTATTCGTCCATTTCAAACTGTTTTAACAGTAAGGGGGAGTCTAGATAAATTTTTTGAGGTTGGTCTGAATAATTGACAACTTCCATATAGCTTATGTACTCTTTGGCTTGATAAAGCCCATCGGTAATGTATACTTTTTCTGTTTCTAGAAAGGTGCCGTTGTTGATGTTTACCGGGAGTGGTACTAAGGCTTTAGAATTTTCCTCTATTGTATGGATTTGTGTGATTTTGTTATTTTGGATAAAAATTGGTAAGTTAGCTTGGGGTGTATGTAGATGTAGTTTTTCTAAGTCTAGTTTGGCTTTTAATTGTTGTATATCTGAACTGGTCTATTTAATTTGATACTACTTATTTTTTATGTAAACACAGGATCAAACAAGAAACTTGATGCTCCTGTATCTATAAAAATTTTAACGGTCTGCCAAATGGGGCATACATTTTAATGTATGTGTCGATCCGTGTTTGTTCACGTCTATGTAGCCCGTCTGTGGCTTGAGGCTTCTGTTTGAAAAGTTGACGGTTCGTTAAAATTTTGCGTGTGGTTTGTAGAGTTTGAGTTATATGGCTTGTTCTTATTATTTCTATATTCTATTGTTTTGTCTTTTTGATCTGTTTGGTTTTCATTTCCTGATGGTCTTGCCCTTTTCGATGTGTTGCGTCTACGTCTGCATTCTTGATAATAAAAATCTCTTTCCTGAATTGCTGCGTCGTAAGCATCTTTACGAGATGTAGGTCTTATTGCCCTTAGAAATGCTCCTAAGGGTCCCCTACGAATATTTTTTTGCTTTAATAATGCTATATTCTGATTCTGTATTTTCTATTACATTGAATAGGGCAAGTTTTATTTCGTTTATTTGTTCGTAAAGTCGGGTAACAAAATTGGTTACAAGCGTCTCTTTAATCTGGTCCTAATTGAGTGAGGTTCCTGCTCATAATAGGACGTCGTTGGCTTTTCTCTATTTTATTTCTGATAGCTCTCATTAATAGCTGTCCGTAAGGAGTGTGGTCTGTGCCTCTTATTAATAGTAGGATTTCTTCTACATTTGTTATAAATTCGTTAAGTGCCTTAATGTTCCCGTGTAAAGGTTGTAGATAGCGAATTGCATCTGGGATGCGCATAGATGCAAATACATCTTGGGGGTAAGTCGGTGTTGGTTGGTGTGGGGGTGGTGTGTTCGAGGTCGATGCCATTGTTACCGCTATTTCTTGTGTACTAGTCTTGGGTCTAGGTATGGTTTTTCGGGCAGTTACTTCTGTTATATCGGACCAATTAGCACTTATTCTTGTTCTACTTCTTGTTAAAGTTTGCTTTACCTTTTCTAATTTATACATTAATAGTTGTGTTTTTGTTGTGTGTTTGTTCTTATGATAAGTAGTTTCAATATTGTTGTGTATATGACTTATGTTTAAACTTAAATTATTATTATATAGTATTGTGTATTTACTTGTATAACTTATTGTAATGTGTCTTATTTCTAGGGTATTTGTGTTTTCGTGTGTGTTTGTTTATATTTAGGATGAATCGCAGTGTGGTGTTTTTTTGTGTCTCACAATATTCTGTAATAAGATATACTTTGGTAATATGTTTTTTTCATAATCTTACCTTACGTCTTGTAAATGAATAGTGAATTGGTAGTTTCGAATTTGAAACAAGTAAGAGGTTCTGTCAAGTTTGGTGACTTTAGCTTATATTATTTGCCGAAATTGCTCAAAAAACAGGATTTCAATATCGATTTTTATCGATTTCTTGGAAACGCGGCAAGTTATCGAATATCGGAAACAAACTAGATCGGCGCGGGCATTAGGAGGACCACAGCTAAAATTTCAAGTCTCTAGGTCTTATAGGTTCTCAGATCCTTGCGTTCATACATACGGACGGACAGTCCGACAGACGGACAGACAGACAGACGGACATGGCTAGATCGACTCGGTTATTGATGGTGATCAAGAATATATATACTTTATGGGATCGGAGATGCTTCCTTCTGCCTGTTACATACATTTGCACAAATACAATATACCCTGTTTACCCATTTTTAATGGGTTCAGGGTTTAACAAAAAATGGTATATATATGTATATATAGTGTATATAACTTTGTTTATTTATTTATTTTTTTATTTAATATTCTCTTTTTTTTTATTTATTTATTTATATATATTTTTTTTTATATATTATATTATATTACCGTTAAACATTTTTTTTTTGTTTTGCCTTTTACAATAGTACTTATAACCAATCCATTTTGCTTTCACTCTAATTTGGTTCGACTGCAGATAAGTTGAATGCGACGCATGGAACTTGCTCGATGCAATTCCCACCATCACCGCGATTCTACACATTCTTTAGTCTGTGGCCAAATAAGAGATCATATACTAACGTTGTTTGTTTATTTAGAGCCGAACGTTGCGAAGTGCAGCAGGTTTCAGTGATCTGTTCAAACCAATCGAAATTGGTTTGCGTCCAACTAGCTTTACAACGTGGTTCGATCCCGCCCTTAAATATTAGTACATGCCTTCGTTTGTGTCGTTGCGTTTGACTTATTGTTACATATTTCGTTAGTGCCCGAGATCAGCCTTGTGTTTGTTCTCTTCGATCCCAACGTCTATAGTGTTTGCTACGCCGCACTAATTCGTTCGAACCTTGCATTGCATCGGATTTGTTGGATTGAACGGGCGCAAACGTTCGTTTGCTCCCTTCCAACATGTTTGCGCCTAAGTCCGAATCGAACCACTGCAACTACGTTGCACGATATGACGCGACCCGCTACTTGTCGCATCACTTTTTACGTCACATGCACATCACATGATGTTTTCTTTTCTTTTTGTGTACTTATATTATTACTTTGCATATCTGTTGTTCGCCTACATTGTTATGAAGACAGCGGTTGCTATCATGATTGATCTGAATCCGTCTGCGCCAGTTATCTTCAGTGGCCGAGAGAGATAACAAATGATGTCCTGGTTGAAGGAGGATGTGGAACAATTTCACAATCTATTCTTCTTTATACTTTTATACGCATTCATTGAAAGACCAACTGTTGGTTTTGATTTTTCAGTACAGACTGACTTTACATTTATTCTTCAATCTTATGCTAAGCTAATGTTTACAATATGTTTTGGAATTGTTTCTCAACATGAGTCTGAGTAAGTGCTTATTAAGGTGTTTTCAATTGCTAGCGAAAAGAAGTGTCGCAACCACATCCTCTTAAACTGCTTCGTTTGGAATTTAATACAATGTACCTAAAAACTGTGACAATTTACTGATGCCCTCTTGAGTGGGCAGCGAGAGGTAAGGGGAGGGGAGTGTCGTTCTATCCGCTTCTTGGTGGTTTAGTTGGAGGTATCGATTCTGCGATACCCTCGCTGGGAGATACGGTAAAAAAATCTCGTATATATAAGAGCTAGAGTCACCAAACTTGACATATAGCTCCTAGAATAGTATATGTATATCCCCCGCTACCACCACATAGCTATAAGTTATATTGACAACCAATTTAAGCCATATTCAAGAAACACAGAAGTTATTAAACAAACTATAAACAGCATTGAAATTGCGATTGTATTGTTTTCTGTGCTGCTATTTTAATTCGTTTTTTTCTCATGAAGACTCAATTATTGGTGTGGCTGTTGAGTAGAGGCGGCGGCAAGTAGTGTGGTCGTCGAAACCTACCCAGGAAATTTTTTTTTTGAATTAAAAACCAGCGCGCTGTGCGAGCTGCATTTGGTGTTGGAAGAAGAGGGTTCAGGGTATCCCCTAGTCGGAATCTCCTGACTAGAGCCTCTTACTTGTTTTCTCATTAAGACTTAATTAATGGAGGGGCTGTTGAGTAGTGGTCTGTTGCAAGCTCTAACCCTACCCAGGGCACGCTGTTTTTTTTTAAATTTATTTTTATTGCTGTATTCCGGGGCTGTCCAAGTCACCTTACAATAGTCCTATCCGAGTTGCAGATAAAAAAGGTCCCGATGAAACGGGCCATAAAAAGAAACGATTGTTTATTGATTTTTGAAAGCTAAATCAGAATACTATCGATGTCAAATACCCTACCCCCCCATTTCAACAATACTGTCAAATATGGGAAAGGCACAATTTTTTACAACTTTAGACTTAAATCCTGGCTTCCATCAAATACAATTGGTTGAGAAATACCAAGAAAATACGACGTTTTCTGTCAACAACGGGAAGTACGAATTTTTTAGACTTCCCTTTGTGCTAAAAAATGCCCCAAGCATATTCCAAATAGCTATTGACGATGTTCTGCGGGAAAAAAGCAGGAAATCTAGCTATGTCTACGCCGGCGATGTTTTTTTCGAATTATTTCTGAGCATAAAATAGACCGCATCAAAGACGTTGAATGAGTATTAAAAAGTCTTTTCGACGCTTTCATGCGCGTTACCCAAGGGAAATCCAAGTATCTAGGGGCGGACTTCAGACATCACCTGAAAAAGTGAATAAAAATATTTCAGACCCCTTACACTTTGTTCAGTCTCAGATCATTTCTGTGATTAGTTTGCGACTAACGGTGCTTCAGAAAAAGTTTAACCACAATCGTCAGGCCCCTAACAGTTAAACTTGAGTTAACTCCAGAACAACTGGATGACTTTGCAGGATTAAAATATATATTTTCCTCAGAAGACGTGATATTAACATATCCCCCCTTCAATTTCACGGATATTACGTGAAAATTAACAAATTTTGAGACTAATGAGCGAGACCAATAGTATGAGCTTTAAAAAATTTCGGCTACTATCTGTACCGTGGAAGAAGTATGAACATTGACACAGACCTTTAACCCTTAACCTTTTAACAAATGTCAAAATAAAGCATGGGAAGGCTTTCATTGATGCGCATAACGCCAACATCATTTACAAGCTTGGCAATGACAATTATGTTGCCCTGTCGCGACAGAATGTTTACGCCCTACAAAATTCCCTGGATTCAGATGTCGCTACTATTTAAAGCGAAAAGTCCCTGACCTACCCTATCAAAATTACTGACAACCCAGTAAATTGTTTAAAAAATCAAACCATCTTGAAAGAGGCACAAACCAATTCAGTGAAAACCTTTGAAATTTTCAAAGCTTAAGTAAAACATGTCATACAGTTTTTCGATCGAACTACGCTCCTTCAAGCGCTACAAGACGTTGTCAACACTGATGTTGTGAATGCAATACAATCTCGGCCTTTATTCAACATAATCTTGTTGAAATGTTTCCGTCAACAACGTTTAGTTACTGCAAACACCTGGTCATAGATGTATTTGACTAAAACGAAGAAAGACAGATAGTAGCTGCGGAACACAACAGGGCGCACACAGCAGCACAAGAATATGTGAAGCATATAATGCGAGATTATTTCTTCCCAAGAATGATCCGTTTAGCTAAATACGACAGGCACCCCAAGAAAAAGGAACATGGCGTCACTCCAATTCCATCCTATGTTGGACAGAATTTACATATGGATGTGTTTTCCACTGACCGTAAATGTTTTCTCACGTGCATCGACAAAATTTTTAAGTTCGCTGTAGTTTATCAATTAGCTTCACGGGCAATCGTGGACGTAAAACTGGCTCTGCTACAACTCATAAATCTCATAATCTGATAATCCCACAGGTGAAAACAAGTTTTTGTGACACTGAGAATACAGAAACTTTAAGATCGATGCTAACCAATAAGCCGATCGGTGACGAGATGGAGTGTGAGGTCGGCAGAAACTCCAGCGACAACCTGTTGCCGTGGGATCCTAGCTCAAGATTCAGCGACTCGCTCCGCCACTGGTCTTGAGGACATTCCAGCTCGGGGTGTTCGAGGATTGGATGAGGGACCCATCCCGCCGGTGTGGCGCAGGGTCACAATAGAGATAGGATCAAAAAATAACCAATAAAAAATAAGGAACGACATGGAATCATAAGCCAATATATTCTTTTATGATAATTTTTTAAATTTAAGAAAAAGACATGAAGTAAAAATAGAATAACACCAATTTTTCTTTTATTTATTGAAGTTAAATAGGAAACCGATTAAAGGTTAAGTTCAATAAGAAGCAACTCTGACTCCTAAAATGATAATAAGAAAAGAGATCTCGCCGCACGGCGAAGAGAGCGCGAGAGGGTCGCAAGACGATGAAGCTGATCAGCAGCTTCACTCTGTAGAGAGCAATCATAAATAGCGGATGTGCGAACGGACAATAGGAATTCGTCACGCTAGGGGACATTCGCGAGGTTAGGAAAAGTTTATTAAAGAATTGACGGTGCAGCGTAGTCATAAAGTTATTCGCATAATAAAGAGGAATAGAATTTAATTTAAAAACACTCAGTGCTTTTAAGAACTTTCTGTTGATCATTCGGTAATCGATGCCGAACAGCGACAATTTGTTTACAATTTTTAACTCTGTGGCTGAGCGATCCGAGCAGCACCCATCACGCTTATTAACCTTAACCTACACGAGAGCGGAGCGATTCCTGCGGCCCTCCCTCTCCTTTAAATTAGTTACTTTGCGGTGGAGCGATCCCAGCAGTTCATTCCCCCTCTTCTAGCATCGCGTCTCGACAGGTTACAATTTCTGGTTAATAAACCCGGGTAGCCTGAGCTCTACAACTCCGGTAGAGACAGGCAGCCTATGAAATTTTCAAGCCTTATGAGGGCTGTACTAGGCATTACCAGCGGATGCCATAATTCGTAATAAAGTGAGAGGCTCTGCAGACGCCACGCTAGCCTTCTTTAACACGCTTAAAAATTCTAAAGCTATTTTATCTAGGCTTGACTTTACGTACGCAGACAAGACACCAATCCGCTTCATACAGCAAGTGCTGCATCTAATGAAACTGGGCGATATTAAAGGGCCCCTATTAAAGTATTATGACGAAATTGAGAGACCGCAGTTGTCAAACAAGACGTTAATTACTCATGATACAGCCACCGCTACTGTCCTCAATGAGAAATTAAGATGCGACGATTTACTCACTATCGTGTTAGGATTGAAGTAGTCCCTCCAATCCGTTTTCCCAGCCCAGTCTCGAGATTTGCCAACTACACCGGCTTTGGAATAAGAGGCAGAGGGCAGTAACGATCGCTGAATGTTCGCAACTAGTTTTGCCAAGCATATGGAACAAATATCCCAAAAGTCTAGGGGTCAACGACCAGGGTCGACGTCAAAATAATGGCCAAGATACCTCACAAAACGCTGAGAATCAAGGTGACCATGGCAAAAACCCTCATCAGAGCCAGGCCAAGTCGGGCAGCTCGAAACAACGCCCTTATTCACAGAGCGCTCAAGGTCAAACACCGGAGCACATGGGAATAGATTCGTCTTCACGGTACAGACAACTGTCGAACTTTCAGGAACATAGTAATTCCGAGTCCATGGAAGTAGACCAGTCGTCACGCTCCAAACAAAATTCCTATTAGTGGTGCTCTTTACATCTCAGAGTCAATCTGGGAACAAGTCGTATGAAAACCAAGCGTAGTCCAAGGCGACTGCTGTTAAAGATGAATTGTCCGGCGCCTCTAAAAACTACATCAAACCGTCGTCGGTGTTGGCCCACTTAAGGTTTAAAAAGAGTTCGAAGGGATTGTTGGGCTTACAAGCTTCTTTATTAGCTTTTTTAATCGCGAGAAGTTTATGGTGTTATAAAAATACAGCCTTTTCTTATAAATTCATACAACAGTTATATTTTATTTATATGCCTATAACGAGCGTAATTAAGTTATGCGAAATGCGCAATTTTTAACGGAGCGATCGATAAGAAATCCGATATAGCGAACATACGAGACGAGAGTGAGTTGCGGCGTCGCTAGCATTGATGCGCTAGCCGCATAAGACAAAAGTGCAAAGGTAAAAGGGCGCGATAAAAGAAATGACGATGAGCGTAAAACGAGAAGCGCTCGATAGTTAACAGCTAATAATATTGAGCTATTTTATGATATGCGAGAAGCGCCAAACAAAAAAAATAGTTACATTGCTTGCCTCGCAGGGCAAGATGTAACTGAAATGTTATCCAAACATAATTCTAAATTAATTTTTAGCTGCTGAACCGAACATACTCCCCCCGTTGAACGATTGAGCTTCAACAGGATCGTTAAGGGGAAGCAGACACAGCTTATTAGTTGCTCGCTTTATGATTCCATTAGCAGTCTTGAGAACTGCAACGCGTGTGATGTCATCAGTTCCTTTTACCAATTCAACCACTCTAGCTAGCGACCATTTCAAAGGAAGGAAGTTCTCGTCTTTGACGAGAACGATGTCGTTGAGAGCTTGGGAGTCTGCCATTTGGAACGCTGTTGAAGAAGATTTAAATATTCTTCTCGCCAGCCAGACCAAAAGACTTGGTGCATGTAGGACACTCGCTGCCAGCTATCCAGACGATTAAAATTGAGCCGTGTCACATCGGGTTCTGTGAACGTGGATTGTGGGCCTCCAACCTTCTCTTCTGAAATGGGAAGAAGGGGTCTAGAATTAATGACTGCCGTTGTGTGGCACACAAGGGTACGAAGCTCTTTGAATCCCAGAACAGTTGACCCCACAACCCGATAGAAGTGATGTTTTGCAGTTTTTACCGCCGCCTCCCAAGAGCCACCAAAGTGAAGGGAGCGCGGTGGAATGAAGCGCCAGTCAATTGTGTCCGCCAAACAAAACTGGAGCACAGCCTCTTGATGACAGCTACTGAGGACGAGATTTTTGAGCTCTACCAACTCGTTTTTGGCGCCGACAAAGTTGGTAGCATTGTCAGACCAAATCTGACGTGGCTTGCCACAAGCGCATACAAAGCGCTTCAGAGCATTGAGAAATGCACACGTAGATAGATACTTGACCAACTCCAAATTAATGGCTTTCGTGGCGAAGCAAATAAATACGCTGATGTATAGGAGCTTTGTTTCGAGTGTCAGGCTTGTAGTAGAATGGTCCGCAGAAGTCCACACCAGTTATATCAAACGCTCGAGTTTCAACAAATCGCTCCTTTGGAAGATTAGCCATTCCGTGCTCCATCGAGCGGGGCTTGTCCCGGAAACATCTGGTGCATTTGTTTACTATGATGGAAACTGTTTTACGGCCACCAATCGGCCAATACTGCAGACGAATTGCTCCCAACAAGGCTTTTGGTCCAGCATGGAGATTCCGATGAGTGACTATGGCGATGGTAACTGGATGTTGTCTGGGCAGTATAATATTATGACGGGCCTCATAAGGAAGGTTTGATTTTTCGAGGCGCCCACCAACTCGAAGAATACCAAATTCATCCTTAAAGGGCAATAATGATGAGGGTATACTGGAACGAGCGACCACGCCCTTTGATTACACGTTCTTTATATCATCCCATAGAGAACCCTTTTGAACGTTTCGTAAAAGTATAAACGATCCAAAACGTATGTTGGAGATCAAAAGTCCGGGGCGCCGAATACGATGGATAAACTTGTACACATAGGCAAATACTCGTTGAATGGCAGAAAAAGAATTTACATATTTGCACCTTAATATGGCATCATCTGCAGGATCTGTGATGAGCAGCACTCTTATGCGTAACTCCAGTATTGGTTTTTCAAGAAGACAAGAAGCAGGCCAGCACTCTTGTGGACCAGTCCAAAATGCAGGAGCACATGACCAAAGTTTTGACTTTATAAGCTCGTTGGGAGTGGCCCCTCTGGAGAGAATGTCAGCTGGATTAGTGGCTGGTAGAACATAATGCCACTGGAAGCCCGCTGTGAGTTCCTGGATGGTGGCTATCCGATTTGCAACGAATACGTTGAATTTCGAAGAGTCATCTCAGATCCATGATAGACATATTGATGAATCTGACCAACAATGGAATGTACCGGTAAAATTTCATTTCAG
This sequence comes from Drosophila montana, assembly GCF_035044405.1. Lineage (NCBI taxonomy): Eukaryota > Metazoa > Arthropoda > Insecta > Diptera > Drosophilidae > Drosophila > Drosophila montana. Next base: position 197,376 of record NW_026996255.1, on the reverse strand, counting down.
CTACTTCTTGCATCAATTGGGCTAATAGAAGTGCGCCACAAAGCTCGAGTTTTGGTACCGTAAGAGTTTTAAGTGGAGCCATTCGTGATTTAGAGCAAAATAGACGTGAACTCGGATGATGTCCCTTTGAAACCACGTAAATGCAAGCTTCGTACGCAGTACTGCTAGCGTCACAGAAGCCGTGAACCTCTACATCGCACATTGAATTGCAAGCCATCCGGGGGAAGGTGTATAATTGGACACTGCTGAGAGTTTTGCAAAGTTCCTGCCAGGCAATATTTAGAGAAATTGAAAGACTTTCATCCCACTCCAAGTTTTCCTCCTAAAGAAGCTGCATAAAGATCTTGGCCCTAACGATGACTGGTCCAATTAATCCTAGTGGATCGCAAAAACGAGCTATAGTGGACAGAACAGATCTCTTGCAGGGTTTAAGGGTCTGATTGGCAGGCGTTAGGGAAAACATTATTTTATCTGTTGAAGGATCCCAAGCAAGGACCAAAGTTTTGGTAATGTCGCTTCCATCACTAAATTTTAAAAACGAGTCCTTATCTTTGTCAGGAACGCCTTTTAGCACTGCAGAGTGAGCACCATTCTCTGAGTTTAAAGCAACCTTTAGAGAGGATGCCCTTGTTTGATTTAAGACGTCGATCGCCTCTTGGACCGAGGCACCGCCAGATATAAGGTCATCTACATAGAAATCTCGGCGAAGAATTTTGGCACCAATTGGAAATGAATGTTGCTCGTCGACTGCCAATTGCTGCATTGCTCGAACTGCAAGAAAGGAGGGTGGTTTCGTGCCATACGTAACTGTGTCCAACTTGAAGACACTTATTTCAGAATCAGTAAAATTTCGCCACAAGATGCAGTGTAGGTAGTTACCTGGGACCGTAACTCTGACACAGCGATACATCTTGCCAATGTCTCCAGTTAGGGCAACAGGAAACGTACGAAATCGCATCAAAATGTAAAACAGCTTTGGTTGTATGACGGGCCCAGCTATCAACACTTCATTCAGCAAACATCCAGTGCTGGTGACAGCTGAACCATCAAAGACGACACGAAGTTTGGTGCTCGTGCTTTGTTGCTTCAGCACGCAATGATGAGGAAGAAAATATTTGCATAGACTTAACGACTCCGGAGGGACAAGAGTCATATGGCCGAGCTCCATATACTCTTGCATGAACGCGCAATACTGAGATTTAAGGTTTGGATGACGGTGCAACTTTCTCTCAAGCGATATAAATCTGCGAAATGCCTGTTGATAAGATTCACCTAATTGATCCAGACTGAGTTTGAGAGGGAGTCGCACGGAATATGCTCCTGTTGGCAACCTTTGGAAATTTTTAACAAAATGCAACTCGCAGTCAAGCTCTTCCTGTGTTGCTTTAGCAACAGGCTCTGGAAAACTTTCTACTTCGCAAAATCGTTGAATTAACTCATCTGTTCGGCCATCAGACTCAGTTCGGGCATCAGACGATACACGATTGGCCAAAAGAGAGGTACCGCCTTGCTGGGAACCGCCAACTGCAACTATCCATCCAAGGCGTGTCTTCTGCAGAAGAGGCAATCCCGGTAGCAGTTTTATTTGCCCGATACACATTAGCTCGAAGAAAAGACCAGCTCCGATTAATAGATCAACTCGCTGCGGCTTGTAAAAGCAAGTATCAGCGAGGCGAATATTTCCAGGCACATTCCAATTAGTTGTATTAAGGGCTATCTGCTATAGTGGAAGCTACGATGGCTCTGATAATTGCAGAGTAATGAGATTTGAGATTGTAGTTTAACGGTCACAGTGCATCCGGCAGTAGCGAAAGGAGCGTTTCCCAGGCAAGCAACTGCCGCTGAAGATGGACTTTTCTTCAACTGAAGCTGTTGAGCGAATCGGGACGTAATTAAATGCAGCTGTGACCCACCATCCAATACAGCGCGACACGGAACTAGAGTCCCAGACCGATTTTTAAATAGTACAATGGCAGTGGCCAGGAACACAACATCGCTGCTGAGGTTGTGGGCAACAAGAGAGGTAGAGGCGGGGGCTGAAGAAGCTGCAGTAGGAGTGCCAGAGTGAGGAATCGAAGGCAAAACGTCGAAAGGCAGCAATGTATGGTGTTTGGAGCCACATGTGCAACAAGTTCCGGAATTGCATGTTCGTAAAAGATGTCCACTTTTAAGGCAGTTGAGGCATAAAGATAATCGTTTTGCTTCCTTGAGACGCATCTCTGGAGACAAATTGCCAAATCTTGCGCATTGTCATATATTATGCTCTTCACCATAACAAAGTACGCAAACAGTAGCCATTGAGTTAGCAACAACGAGTGATGTCCTACTGGGGTTAGTCTTTATGTTCTTGCCCACCTGAGAGCTCGGCGTATAGGTTGCCATAGCATAATCCACACTCTCTAGGGTTCTGCAGCGTTGCTCCAAAAATGTGGCAATTTGTGCCCATGACGGAATTAAATTTGCAAAGGCGGGATCCTCCAGCTTCTCTTCCCACTTCGCCTTCGTAACAGGATCCAGTTTTTGCAGTAGCACCTGAACAATGATGCAACCAGCAATTTGCTCCTTGCTACCTAAACTGGTGAGAGCACGAATATGGGTATTAAACATATCCGACAATTCACGCAGCATGCCAGCGGAGCCATTTTCTACCTTCTTGAGCCCCATCAGTTCAACGATGTGTGCCTGAAATACTAATCGACGGTTATCAAATCGCTTTTGTAATAAATTCAATGTTATGGAATAATTAGCCTCTGAAATTTGAAATGGCCGAATGGTATCCAGCGCTGAGTCCTTCAAGAGCCGCTAATGCTGCATTTTTTCAATGTTTGTGAGTTCGGGATGATTTTCGATTACAGTTGTGAACATTGAAAATATCTCTGCCCACTCCGTATAACCTCCAGAAAACGTTGGCAATTTGATTGGCGGTTAGGTCGGCCACGCTCTGCATCTAGTCATTGACGTAGCAGCATTTACAAATGTGGAGCTGGACGGCCATGTTCTATTGCGCTTAGCGGTTTCAAACCGCACCGAAGTTTCCAAAGTTACTGCAAGCTCATAAAAAACCTCGCGTAGCTCACTGCCGATTTCGTCAAAGTCTAGTTCTTCCAATTTGTTTTGAGCGTCTTCAAATGCAGATTCCATTTTTTCAATCGGTTTGAGCAACACCGACAATGCAATTTCATCAGTATTGGCAAGGGGCGTTTGGTTGAAGGTAGATTGTAGCGCCTGCAAACGCTCATACGAGGTCGCCACCTTGCGCTTTAAAAATGACATCCTGTTTGTAGGTTGGGCCAGCGATTCAGCACTAGAACTTTCTGTATGTATGCTTAGGTGCACAGACTCCGCTTTACTGCAATTTACCGCACGACACTTGCTTGTACATATGTATGTATGTATGTAAGAGCGGTTTTTAATTGCTGCCGAAACAAATAGCAACTAGTTCAATTATAATTTGAATAATTTTATGCAACAATACAATGTAAAAAGATCACATCGGAGTCACCAAAATGTTGGGCTAACAAGCTTTTTTATTAGCTTTTTTAATCGCGAGAAGTTTATGGTGTTATAAAAATACAGCCTTTTCTTATAAATTCATACAACAGTTATATTTTATTTATATGCCTATAACGAGCGTAATTAAGTTATGCGAAATGCGCAATTTTTAACGGAGCGATCGATAAGAAATCCGATATAGCGAACATACGAGACGAGAGTGAGTTGCGGCGTCGCTAGCATTGATGCGCTAGCCACATAAGACAAAAGTGCAAAGGTAAAAATGCGCGATAAAAGAAATGACGATGAGCGTAAAACGAGAAGCGCTACATAGTTAACAGCTAATAATACTGAGCTATTTTATGATATGCGAGAAGCGCCTAACAAACAAAATAGTTACATTGCTTGCCTCGCAGGGCAAGATGTAACTGAAATGTTTTGCAAACATAATTCTGAATTAATTTTTAGCTGCTGAACCGAACAGGGATCATTGGACTCGATCTTTTGATAAAAGTCAATGCGAAAATAGATCTGGTTAATAATGTTACCAAACATAATCATTGACGCAGTGTCAAAATGTGAACTTCATAAAAATCGATAGCGACGATGTCCCTGCCTTACAATAGCAACACAATAGCCATCATACATACAGAAGGGGAGCCTGTATATTCGAAGCTCTACCCTTACCCGATGGGCATTGCTGACTTTGTCAAAGCCGTAGTTAAACAACTTATAGCAAACGGAGTAATAAGGTCGTCTAAGTCACCTTACAATAATCCTATCTGAGTTGAAGATAAACAAGTAAGGGGTTCTAGTCGGGAGCTCCCCACTAGGGGATACCTTGAACCTCTTATTCCAATACAAAAACGCAGCTCGCGCTACGTGCTCGCTTGCTTTAGTAGTAATAAAAATAAATTAATAAAAAAAAAAATCCCTTGGCAGGGTTCGAACTCGCAACTGACCGCATTACTTGATGACGCCTATACTCAACGACCACACCAATAATTGAGTCGCACTGAGAAGAAAAAATTAAAATAGCAGCACAGAAAACAATACAATCGCAATTGCAATGCTGTTGGTAGAATTCAAAGCAGACGCGTATGAATGTGTGTGTGTACATGCATACAGAAATTCTTGGAATTCGCGCCAGCTGCTAACACGTGCGCACATCATTTTTGTGTTTCTTTACCGATCTCAATGAAATTTTCGACTGTAAATCTTATTGTGCCATAGAATATTTGTGTATTCATAAAAAGTCAATTGCATATAAATTGTGGCTTAAATTGATGGCCAATACAAGTTGGACTATTAACTTGACTTATGACTTTGTGGTAGTAGCGGGGAGGAGGCGATAGGTACAAAATGAAAGATACTTGATATATATATACTATTCTAGAAGCTACCTGTTAAGTTTGGTGAATCTAGCTCATATTATATCGATATCGACTTTTATCCATTACTTGAAAACGGGGCAAGTTATTGAATATCGGAAACAGACTCGATCTGCGCGGGCACTAGGAGGACCTACAGCTAATTTCACGTCTCCAGCTCTTGTAGGTTCTGAGATCCTTGCGTCCGTATGTATGGACGGACGGACGGACAGCCAGACTCGGCTATTGATGCTGATCAAGAATATATATACCTCATGGGGATGCATCTCCGACCCCATAGAGTATATATATTTTTGATCAGCATCACAAACCGAGTCGATCTAGCCATATCCGTCTGTCTACCCTTCCGTCCGTGCGTCCAAGGATCTCAGAACATATGAGAGCTGAAGACATGAAATTTGGAATGAAGGCCCTCCTAGGGCCTGCGCAGTACGAGTTAACTTCAGATAAACTAAAAACTTGTTCCGTTTCAAAATTTGATAAAAATCGATATCAATATCCTTTTTTTTGAGCAAATCTCGTAAGTTATAAGAACCGGATTCACCAAGTATCAAGTATCTTTCATTTTATTGCAATCGCCACGTCCCCGCTACTACCTGATAGCTCTAAATCAAGTAAATAAACCAATTTGTATTGCCCACCACTTTAAGCCGCAATTTAAGTGCAATTGGCTGTTTGAGAATATACAAATATTTTATAAGACAATAAGAACTACTGTTGAATATATAATCAAGATCGGTTAAGAAACACAAAAGTTATAAAAGATAACGTGTTTTGGCTGGCCACCTGCTAGCAGCAGCATGCGCAAATTGTAAGAATTTATGTATGAATGTATACACACACATTCATGCACGTCTGTATTGAATTCTATCAACAGTATTGCAATTGCGATTGTACTATATTCTGTGCTGTGTGTATGTACTGCTATTTTAATTCGTTATTTTTTTCTCCCTTAAAATAAATGGTTGATGTGGCTGTTGAGTAGAGACGATGGCAAGTAGTGTGGTATGTTAATGTTTTGAGATCGTAGCGCGGACTGCATTGGGTGTTGGTAGAAGAGGGTTCAGGATATCCCCCAGTCGGGAACTCCCGACTTGAGCCTTTTACTTATTTTTTTCTTTAAAGGTAAAAAGAAAGAAGAGAAAAAATAGAAATTAAGACGATTGTGTTAAAGAACACTTTTTTATATACATTTTTTGCTCGTTTAAAAAAAAATCAATTGATCAAAGTTCAATTTGGAGTGAGGTAGACCCAAAATCTAAATCAAAAAGTGACGTGAAAGTTAATACAGTGAAACACCATGGACAGCGTGAATGGTAAACACAGCACCACGGTAAAAGAGTGAAGCGAGCGTCTCGAATGAATTTGGAGTGCAAGGCTAAATTTTTTCGGGTGGCAAAAACAAAATGAATCACAAATAGTGATATTACGCATAATTAATAACGAACAAAAAAAAATAAAGACATGAACTATGTCGGAATCAGGATATAAGAACCACGAATATAAAATAAATATAATATAATACAAATATTAACAATAAAAATGAATAATTAAATAAAATAAATATAAAATAAAATAAAGATAAAATAAAATCCAAACATAATATAAATAATAAAGACTAATAATTAAATAAAATAAATGTTATATAAAAGAAATATTAAATAAAAACGAGATACATTATAAATAATAAAGATTAATATATAAATAAAATAAATTGAATATAATATAAATGTAATATAAGTGCAAGTGGAAGGAATAAAAAGGGGAATGGGGAAATCGGAAAATAAACAGATCCGAAGAGGAGTAAGCGAACGCCGGAATTCGGGTATCAAGAGAAAAAGAAAAAAAAAAGACAGAAACATAAAGGATAAAGGTGATTGTGAAATCCAGAGGTGGGTACGATGGATCCACCAACGGCGAAAAAAAGAGCTGGAGGCGATCGCTCGTGAGCTCGGGCTGAGCGAGCTGGGGCGCGCTGATGATTTGTTCCGTCGCCTAGCAAACTTCGTTTCTGGGGACTCGTACTCGGCCAAAATATCAGCTCGGCTTAGCTGAGTTGGAGGCCAAATATATGCGACCTCCAGAACATTAGACGCAGCCCAAACCCACCGAATGGGATAGGCGCCCTAAATCAGAGTCGGATTCCGGCTCACGCCTAAGCGCCTCCAGCCTGATCGAAGATCCGATGATCCCGAGCTATTGGGCCAGCGCTACGGGCGATAAAAGTAATGGGTCGGGAACATCTCGTTCTGCCGAGGGCACCCCGGTTGTACCAGCCCGCACACCAACGGATATGAGGGGACACTTCATCGTGCCGGAACAAGTTAGAAAAAGGGGTATGCGATTCGATGGTCATGCCGATCCGCTATCCTTCGCAGAAGCTCTCCAGGGTCGTGCCATATCGTATGACATCGACGTGAACAGGACACCAAGGGCAATTAACGAGATCGTGGTCGGCAAAGCCACCCGGCGGTTTAAAGATGGGTTATTGGAATTTTCCTTGCCGCCACGGAACTTTGAAATCCGAGCCCGCCGTCAACGAGATGGTGGCGCGGTCGGGCAATAAAGTCGTGAACAGGGTACCAGTAGGAGCGCCGATAGGGGAGCGGATAGAGGACTCGACGACGGGAAGAGGCCAAAGACAGGCAACGACAGAGGTGAGCGGAGGCGCTCATGCAAAACACTCGTGTGTATCAGCACCAAAGAGCGCGAGGGGTGGCTAGATCCCACGGGCAGGAAAATCAGCCTCGCACCTCAGAAGGAGTCGTGCTAGCAGACGAGCTAGCCCCGAGGGAGAACCCGGCCGCTTGAGTCCGCCACGAGGCTAGCTGGGGCGAAAGGTCTGAAGAAGGGAGTCCTGATAATGAGGTCTGGCCAGCAGACCTGGACCCTGGAACACAAGTACTTGTGAAGAAGAGTTGGCGCGATTCGAGGAGCTGGAGGGTTTATCCCATATTGCCAGCCATCGTATCGTAATGAAGGACAACTAGTTCATAAAACAGAGTTACTACCCAAGCAACTAAGTGATGCAGCGAGTCATCGATGAACAAGTGAAGGAACTGCTCCGGACGGGAGCCAACGAGCCATCCCGAAAAAAAAGAATACACGGAGAATCGCTGATGTGCATTGATTACAGGCAGCATTCGGTCCGAGATGCATACACCGTACCTCGGATAAGCCCCATACTGGAGCGTTTATGACACGCATGCTAAAAATTTACGCTGGGTTTAAAACTAGGATACTGGAAAATACCCATGAAGGAGGGTAGAAAGCAGTACACGGCATTTACGGTCCAAGTTCGGGGTATCAGTGGAAAGTGATGCCCTTCGGTCTGCACTCGGCATATGCCACTTTCCAGGGGGTCTTGGACACCGTAATATGACCGGCAATGGAACCTCACGCATTCACGCCTGCAAAGGTGCTGACCATCCAGAGGCTTACGGCTCCATCGAACTGCAAGGAGCAACGGCAGTGCCTGGGAATAGCATCGTTGTATTGACAGTTCGTGACAAACATTGCATCGGTCGTGCAGTCGATTCCCACTCTCCTAACGAAAGGGGAGGCACGGTGGTGGGGTGCGGAACGGCAGGCCACGTTGGCGCAACGTAAGGAGCGACTAACGACAGCTCCGATCCTAGCCTGCCCCGACTTCAGTAAGAAGTTCGTGCTGCAGACAGATGCGAGCGACCACGGCCTCGGCGCTGTTATTCGGCTACGGAAAGGGAGTGTCTGGCCATAGAATGGTCAATTCGCAAGTTAAGGTCTTACTTGGAGGGGTACAGGATACGAGAGAAGCTGAACGTGGTAGCAGATGCGCTATCCAGGCAGCCATTGGGGCATGCGGTCAGGCCGTAGAAGAGCAGTCCCAAGCTGGAAAAAGTGATCAAGGAGCTAGAGAAGTACCCGGACTATGCTACGTCCCGTAGAAATTGTGCGTCGCCGGCAGCCAGCAACAGAGAGTCCTCCAGGAATGCCTGCTGGAATGATCCTGCGGCGGGTAACCAAGGTTAGGTTAGTGAAGTTAGTGCTCCTAAGTCATTCGGGTCCGATGATAAGGGATACAGCGGCCTCGAATCCATCACGGCTTCCATCTGCTTAACTGCTGTTGAGAGATCCTCGTACTTAAGAGCCGTGCAGCTGTTTCGCAACCTTCACTGTGCTCTCCCATAACCCCTTCAAAATGAGGTGAGCATGGTGGGGTAAAAATGAAATTTGATTCCTCGTTGACTGCACGTGTCGTTAATAACACCTTTGTGTTATTACGAGACCCCGACTGGTCGCATGATTTGCCCAGCTCTCGTGAAGCGCCTACAAAGTTAGTGACGTTGTCGCAGAACAGGTCGGAGCTTAGGCCAATTCTGGCAAAGAACCTTTTAATTGCCGCTATGAAGGCGCTGGCACTCAAGTCCGAAACGATCTCTATATGGAATGCCTTCGTCCGGAAGCATACGAATTAAATGCATCCAAATTGGTCCTGCGCAGTCTAGTTCCGCTCGTTGAAAGGGGTAAATACTGCCTCGCACTTGGCCTTCTGGCAGCGGTCCCATTGCCTTCGAACCGAATTGCAAGCCAATTTTCTGCAATTGATGATCCAATATTTTTGCCGCAAGAAGGCGCATAACAATTGAGTCCCGGCATGTAAATTGCTTCGATGAGTGTAATTAATTAGTGCTTTTACGACTATATGAACTTTAGGCATTAAAATAGGATGCTTTGTGTCAGTTGGTAGATCGGCCTTTAGCAATCGCCCACCTACGCGCATAATCGAAATTCCTTCTCCTTCTTGAAAGAAGGGATTCAAGCATTGAAAATTCGTAGTTTTAATAGGTATTTTATCTTGTAACCTAATGAACTCCTCACGCAGCTTTAAAGTTTGCAAATTATAAATTATATAGCGAAGGCCTCCAGCCATCTCGTCTGCAGTTAGGTTAGTTTCAAAAAGTCGTTTGTAAATTTGCATTCCCCGATAACATCGTAATTCTTCCTCATCTCAAGGCAACTGACTGAAAGTGAAGACGGACCCTCTATTCAGGTATTGCTTCGTAGCTGCAGCGCCATTGCGCGTTATCCCAGTCATCTACTGGATGCCTCGAAAAATCCGGGCCCTCCCACTATAAGGTTGCATTATTGAAGTCCGTTGGATACAATCCCCTGGATACAATATCTGCTGGGCTTAATTTTGACTCTACTTTGTACCAATCCTGAATACTGCTTAACTATTGTATTTCAGCCACTCGGTTGGCTACGAAAGTCGTCCATCGGCTTGCATGGGATGACAACCAGTTGAGCACAATTGTGGAGTCTATAAAATATCGTGCCTGCGAAACCTTAAGATGAATAAAAGTGATAGCCTTTGCCATAAGTCTCGCCATTAAAAGCGGTGCTTACAGCTCTAATCGGGGCAAGGAAGCCACTTTGACTGGAGCGACCTTGGACTTGGCATTCACTTAGTGCACTAAAACCGCTACGTCTTTATTACGCACGCGGGCATAAATTACTCCACCGTAAGCTCGATTGGATGCGTCAGAGAACCCGAAAAGCTCTCAAACGTGATGGGAAGCACCGATCATGGCAGCGAACACTGATTTATGAGCTTCAGTTCCTCTCGGTATCTTTGCCTTTGAGCCACGTAACTTGATGGCAGCACTTCATCCTAATCGTGCTTCAGTAACCACAACTCTTGCACAATTATCTTGCCTAAAATCAGTATAGGACTAAAGAATTCCAAGGGATCGAACACTTGAGCTAGTTCTGATAGCACTGCTCGCTTCGTAATAGTTGTAGAGCATTTGACATTAAACGAGAACTGAAATTGGTAGCTTTGACTCACCCAACATATTCCAAGAGCTTTAGCTGCATCTTCAGTTTTAAGCATTAAAGGCTCTAAGCCGTCCGCATTGCTGAGGGTTTCATGACAATTACTGCGCTGTTTGTGTAGCTTAAATATGCCAATTTCTAACAGCTCACTAACTTGCTGTTTCAATTCTACAAGTATGGCTATGGTGTCTGCACCACACAAGATATCATCCATGTAGAAGCTACGTCTAATCGCTTTAGCTGCCAGTGGATATTGTTCCCCATATCTTCTGCTAGATAGAACAAGCAGCTCATGCTAGAAATGTACCAGAATTTGTTCCATAAGTGACAGTTTTTAGACGCAGCACTACAATGGGTGTGTTATTGTCAAACCGCCACAATATTCCCTGGAAGTTGCGATGAGAGTCTGTTACATCTTGGCAATATCTGCTGTTAGCGCGAACCTATAATATATAATATATAAAGTACAACATGTCCTTTACCCTAGCGGCCTCTACTTTTGCCAAATTGTTGTATTCTTCTATAAATTCGGAATACTGTTTCTTTAAAGAGAGATTGCGATTCAACTTCTTTTCTTAATTTAAAAATCTAGTATGGGCAATCTGGTATGTATCCCGTAGTACTTTTTTGGGATTTTTGAATGGAAGTGCTACAATTAAATGGCCATCTTCAGATTGTCCACATGAGGAACGAAACATTGTTTTTCTTCTTCAGTGAATTTATCAACAGTTTGCGGTATTTCTTCACATTTCTGTAACCGTTGCTCTAGCTATTGCAGCTCATTAGAGTTCAGCACATTTTGCTCCTTCTCCTTGGCTAGAAGCGACACGCTAGAGCTGGGTGTAAGTTCGCCAACGACTACCTAGCCTAATAGCGATTTCTGAAGGGTGGGTAATTTTTGTCCTAGTTTGATTTGACCTGCAATAATCAGCATGAAGAATAAAGAAACTCCCAATAACATATCAATTCTTTGATAAGAGTCAAATGCCGGATCCGCCAGTGTTACTTCCTTGGGTGGTTGCCAATTCAAACCTAGAGGGGAACTCATTGGATTATATTGCGTAATTTCTGTTAACACACAAAAATTGTCCGACGCTGCAAGCCTTCTCACTTTAGATTTAAAAGTGGCATTCACCTCACCAATAATCTAAGATGTTGTATCGCCGATCCCACTGAGTCGCATACTTAACACACGTTTTTCTAGATTCAAAGTCGAAACTAATCTAGAAGTAAGAAAGTTAATTTGACTGCCAGAGTCTTATACACATCTACAATTATGATAAATGTACCTTTTATCAAAACCACGGCGGTCGCTAGAAGACTTACAGGTGACTTCGTTAATAGAGACATTACGTTGTTGCATATGGCACAGCGTTGGCTATCGAAACTTCTCCTTACATGCCGCTTACCAAAACATATTAGGCATAGCGCACGTCTTTTAACCTCCTGAAAGGAGGTTTTTGGGCTTGCATTTAAACCATGTGCGCTAGTGCAAATGTAACACGACTTGCCAATGTTGCTGCTAGCTACAGCTAAGCTAGCTTTCTTTAATACGTTTTAGCCGTTGGGTCGAGAACCATTGTTTCGCCAAACTTCTTCACTTAGCCAAGTTCATACCTCTATTTATTAGGAATTGCGAAACCAATGGCCACGAAGGTAATTTTTTGCTATCCCATTCGCTTTCCAACTTATCGAGTGTCTAATCATCAAAACTAGCGCGTCGAAAATGTCTTGCTCACTGCCGAGAGATTTAAGGGCCGCTAACTGCGAGTTTAAACTGTCTACAAGAACCCTCAGAGTCTTTGAGTCTACATTCTTGACACGTTTCAGATTAAACAGCTCATTTATGTGAGATTGAACAATAATTGCCTTGTTTTTATAGCGGTCTAGCAGTAACCGTAGGGACCGATGGTAGTTAACACCCGATAATTCCAAACAGTCAATGGTTCCTAAAGGAACGACAAGTCATCAAGTCATCAAGCTCAGCATGCGACCCTATCAGCATAATAAATGTATTGAACCAACTGGTCCACTCGGTGTACTTCCCTGAGAACTCAGGAACTTTTAATTTCGGGAGATTCGGCTGCCGAGACACCTGCTGTTCAATACATCATCACTACTAGCAGGTCGACTTGTATGACTCAGACTGCTAAGTAGCCTTTTAGCCTTTATTTCGCAATAAAGCTCTTCGATCGCTAGGTGACTGTCATATTCACTTTTATCATCACTTTCCTGTTCTATTTTGTCTTGGATTATAAGAGAGCCAATTAATGTTCACCGTACGTAAAGAACCTCTTTTTTTAGAGCACAGAATTGTCGAATTCCGCAATTGATCGAAGATCTTTCTGCAGTTAAAACAAAAGTGCACGAAAAAAGAATTCAAAACCAATGTCAAGTCAAAGTCACGCAGGTTGCTGCTATGTCGCGATGTATGTATATTGGTGTGTGAGCACACAAAATTGCGCTCCTGTAATTTGGGCACGTATGCATACATTGCAACTGTAACTTTCAATATGTTATTGACAATTTTTTATTTATTTATTTATTTATAAGTGGTCGACATAACGAGTGTCTTCCTAATTATTCAATACATTATATATACAATTATGAAAATTAAATGCTAAAAGCCTAGTTAGAGAACACAAATTTCTAATAGCGTCACCGACCGATGGAGGTGGTTTTATTTGCCAGTCCGGCCAGCTGTGCCCCTTTACACAGCTAATTATGTTAGTGACGCTATTAGAGCCTACATCTAAGAAGAAGGGTGTAATAAGGAAAAAAGGTTTCTTAAGTAAAATTAAAAATAATCTTAATTTGCTATATTATTTAAGAAAAAAAAATAAATAGGAGAAAAGAAAGTTAGAAGATTGTTAATAGAGTAAAGAACTGTATGCTAGATATTTAGAGTGTTAAGTAGATAGGTTAAAGAGATAGTATTGGGGAAGTAATGGGAAATCACCGACCCGGTGGGGGAAAATGTACGTAATGTAGTAAGACAACACCGAGAATAGTCCTACGGTTGGTTAAAGAAGGAAGATTAAGAATAAGCAGCCTGCTGGAATAGGATGGCAGCCGAAGATTAGGGTCCCAATTTAGACCTCGTAAGGAAAAAAGCAGAAATTGCTTCTGAACAGATTCAATACGATCCTGGCTATTGTTATACTGCGGAGACCAGATGCAAGAGCAGTATTCAAGGATAGGGCGAACAAGAGAGATGTACAGAAGTTTCGTTATAAAACGATCGTTAAACTCTTTAGACCATCGTTTAATGAATCCAAGTACACATTTTACCTCATTAACGATGGTATCCTTGTGAAGATTGAAGAAGAGTTAAGAATCAAAAAGAACGCCTAGATCCTTAACTGTTAGTATACGTTGCAATGGAGTATTGTCGATTGTATAACTGACAAGATACGGTGTAGTACGATTAAATGTCATAAACATACACTTTGAACAATTCAAAGCGAAAGAGACGGAGGGAAACCTATTCGGTCAAGTTTAAAAAGTAAAATGTCATGGTGCACAGAGTCAAACGCCTTACTGAAGTCAGTGTAAATGACATCAGTTTGCATTTGTGAAAGGAAAGCATAATTTACCAAGGAAGTAAACTCAAACAGATTGGTCGTAGTTTACCGATTCTTTACGAATCCATTTTGAATAGGGGAAACAACTTATTTGCAGAAATGCTGCAAATTCGAAGTGCTTATTTTTCAAATAATTTCGGAATAGCGGACAGTTTTGCAATGCCCCTGTAATTTTGTATATCAGACTTTCCACCTTTCTTGTGGAGAGGAATGATATAAAATTCTTTGCAAAGAGATGGAAAGACAGAATACTCAAGGGATAGATAAAAAAGCTTTAGCGATGGATAAACAAGGGAAGAACTACACTCCTTGAGTAGACAACTAGGAATATTGTCAGGCCCAGGAGAGAAAGAAGATTTAAAAGAATTTAAAGCTAAAAGGAGAGAGGAATGGGTAATAATTGGAGCAGGTATAGAACTAGAGGAAGTAATAGTATAAGGATAAGAATTATTATCAGGACAGACTGAAGAGTAGGTTGATTGGAAAAAATTAGCAAAGAGGTTAGCAGAATCAGAGTCATTGCTAGCTTTAGCCATCCCGAGAGAAAAAGAAGATGGCAAACTTGAAGATTTACGCTTCCAGTTTACAAAATTGTAAAACTGTCTTGGATTTAGGGCAAATTGCCTTTTGCATCGAGAAAGATAATTCTCATAGCACTGACGATTAAGAAGAAAGAAGTTCGACTTGGCTATGGAGTATTTAGCCAAGTCAATACTCGAACCAGATCTATTAAACTTTTTAAAATATTTAGACTTAATATTTTGTAGGTTTGATAGTCTGGGAGTGAGCCAGGGTGGCTTTGAAGAAGTAGTCGAAGGAATTGACTTGGAAATACACAAATTTGAGAGGGAGTTTAGGGTGTTATAAAAAAATTGAATTCTATCAACAGTATTGCAATTGCGATTGTACTATATTCTGTGCTGTGTGTATGTACTGCTATTTTAATTCGTTTTTTTTTCTCCCTTAAAATAAATGGTTGGTGTGGCTGTTGAGTAGAGACGATGGCAAGTAGTGTGATTTGTTAATGTTTTGAGATCGTAGCGCGGACTGCATTGGGTGTTGGTAGAAGAGGGTTCAGGATATCCCCCAGTCGGGAACTCCCGACTTGAGCCTTTTACTTATTTTTTTCTTTAAAGGTAAAAAGAAAGAAGAGAAAAAATAGAAATTAAGACGATTGTGTTAAAGAACACTTTTTTATATACATTTTTTGCTCGTTTAAAAAAAATCAATTGATCAAAGTTCAATTTGGAGTGAGGTAGACCCAAAATCTAAATCAAAAAGTGACATGAAAGTTAATACAGTGAAACACCATGGACAGCGTGAATGGTAAACACAGCACCACAGTAAAAGAGTGAAGCGAGCGTCTCGAATGAATTTGGAGTGCAAGGCTAAATTTTTTCGGGTGGCAAAAACAAAATGAATCACAAGTAGTGATATTACGCATAATTAATAACGAACAAAAAAAAATAAAGACATGAACTATGTCGGAATCAGGATATAAGAACCACGAATATAAAATAAATATAATATAATACAAATATTAACAATAAAAATGAATAATTAAATAAAATAAATATAATATAAAATAAAGATAAAATAAAATCCAAACATAATATAAATAATAAAGACTAATAATTAAATAAAATAAATGTTATATAAAAGAAATATTAAATAAAAACGAGATACATTATAAATAATAAAGATTAATATATAAATAAAATAAATTGAATATAATATAAATGTAATATAAGTGCAATTCAGGAAGGAATAAAAAGGGGAATGGGGAAATCGGAAAATAAACAGATCCGAAGAGGAGTAAGCGAACGCCGGAATTCGGGTATCAAGAGAAAAAGAAAAAAAAAGACAGAAACATAAAGGATAAAGGTGATTGTGAAATCCAGAGGTGTGTACGATGGATCCACCAACGGCGAAAAAAAGAGCTGGAGGCGATCGCTCGTGAGCTCGGGCTGAGCGAGCTGGGGCGCGCTGATGATTTGTTCCGTCGCCTAGCAAACTTCGTTTCTGGGGACTCGTACTCGGCCAAAATATCAGCTCGGCTTAGCTGAGTTGGAGGCCAAATATATGCGACCTCCAGAACATTAGACGCAGCCCAAACCCACCGAATGGGATAGGTGCCCTAAATCAGAGTCGGATTCCGGCTCACGCCTAAGCGCCTCCAGCCTGATCGAAGATCCGATGATCCCGAGCTATTGGGCCAGCGCTACGGGCGATAAAAGTAATGGGTCGGGAACATCTCGTTCTGCCGAGGGCACCCCGGTTGTACCAGCCCGCACACCAACGGATATGAGGGGACACTTCATCGTGCCGGAACAAGTTAGAAAAAGGGGTATGCGATTCGATGGTCATGCCGATCCGCTATCCTTCGCAGAAGCTCTCCAGGGTCGTGCCATATCGTATGACATCGACGTGAACAGGACACCAAGGGCAATTAACGAGATCGTGGTCGGCAAAGCCACCCGGCGGTTTAAAGATGGGTTATTGGAATTTTCCTTGCCGCCACGGAACTTTGAAATCCGAGCCCGCCGTCAACGAGATGGTGGCGCGGTCGGGCAATAAAGTCGTAAACAGGGTACCAGTAGGAGCGCCGAAATGGGAGCGGATAGAGGACTCGACGACGGGAAGAGGCCAAAGACAGGCAACGACAGAGGTGAGCGGAGGCGCTCATGCAAAACACTCGTGTGTATCAGCACCAAAGAGCGCGAGGGGTGGCTAGATCCCACAGGCAGGAAAATCAGCCCCGCACCTCAGAAGGAGTTGTGCTAGCAGACGAGCTAGCCCCGAGGGAGAACCCGGCCGGGTCATTCGGGTCCGATGATAAGGGATACAGCGGCCTCGAATCCATCACGGCTTCCATCTGCTTAACTGCTGTTGAGAGATCCTTGTAGTTAAGAGCCGTGCTGTTTGCGCACTTGACCGGCAGCTGTTTCGCAACCTTCACTGTACTCTCCCATAACCCCTTCAAAATGAGGTGAGCGTGGTGGGGTAAAAATGAAATTTGATTCCTCGTTGACTGCACGTGTCGTTAATAACACCTTTGTGTTATTACGAGACCCCGACTGGTCGCATGATTTGCCCAGCTCTCGTGAAGCGCCTACAAAGTTAGTGACGTTGTCGCAGAACAGGTCGGAGCTTAGGCCAATTCTGGCAAAGAACCTTTTAATTGCCGCTATGAAGGCGCTGGCACTCAAGTCCGAAACGATCTCTATATGGAATGCCTTCGTCCGGAAGCATACGAATTAAATGCATCCAAATTGGTCCTGCGCAGTCTAGTTCCGCTCGTTGAAAGGGGTAAATACTGCCTCGCACTTGGCCTTCTGGCAGCGGTCCCATTGCCTTCGAACCGAATTGCAAGCCAATTTTCTGCAATTGATGATCCAATATTTTTGCCGCAAGAAGGCGCATAACAATTGAGTCCCGGCATGTAAATTGCTTCGATGAGTGTAATTAATTAGTGCTTTTACGACTATATGAACTTTAGGCATTAAAATAGGATGCTTTGTGTCAGTTGGTAGATCGGCCTTTAGCAATCGCCCACCTACGCGCATAATCGAAATTCCTTCTCCTTCTTGAAAGAAGGGATTCAAGTATGGAAAATTCGTAGTTTTAATAGGTATTTTATCTTGTAACCTAAAACTCCTCACGCAGCTTTAAAGTTTGCAATATATAAATTTTATAGCGAAGGCCTCCAGCCATCTCGTCTGCAGTTAGGTTAGTTTCAAAAAGTCGTTTGTAAATTTGTATTCCCCGATAACATCGTAATTCTTCCTCATCTCAAGGCAACTGACTGAAAGTGAAGACGGACCCTCTATTCAGGTATTGCTTCGTAGCTGCAGCGCCATTGCGCGTTATCCCAGTCATCTGCTGGATGCCTCGAAAAATCCGGGCCCTCCCACTATAAGGTTGCATTATTGAAGTCCGTTGGATACAATCCCCTGGATACAATATCTGCTTGGCTTAATTTTGACTCTACTTTGTACCAATCCTGAATATTGCTTAACTATTGTATTTCAGCCACTCGGTTGGCTACGAAAGTCGTCCATCGGCTTGCATGGGATGACAACCAGTTGAGCACAATTGTGGAGTCTATAAAATATCGTGCCTGCGAAACCTTAAGATGGATAAAAGTGATAGTCTTTGCCATAAGTCTCGCCATTAAAAGCGGTGCTTACAGCTCTAATCGGGGCAAGGGAGCCACTTTGACTGGAACGACTTTGGACTTGGCAGTCACTTAGTGCACTGAAACCGCTACGTCTTTATTACGCACGCGGGCATAAATTACTCCACCGTAAGCTCGATTCGATGCGTCAGAGAACCCGAAAAGCTCTCAAACGTGATGGGAAGCACCGATCGTGGCAGCGAACACTGATTTTTGCCTTTGACCACGTAACTTGATGGCAGCACTTCATCCTAATCGTGCTTCAGTAACCACAACTCTTGCACAATTATCTTGCCTAAAATCAGTATAGGACTAAAGAATCCCAAGGGATCGAACACTTGAGCTAGTTCTGATAGCACTGCTCGCTTCGTAATAGTTGTAGAGCATTTGACATTAAACGAGAACTGAAATTGGTAGCTTTGACTCATCCAACATATTCCAAGAGCTTTAGCTGCATCTTCAGTTTTAAGCATTAAAGGCTCTAAGCCGTCCGCATTGCTGAGGGTTTCATGACAATTACTGCGCTATTTGTGTAGCTTAAATATGCCAATTTCTAACAGCTCACTAACTTGCTGTTTCAATTCTACAAGTATGGCTATGGTGTCTGCACCACACAAGATATCATCCATGTAGAAGCTACGTCTAATCGCTTTAGCTGCCAGTGGATATTGTTCCCCATATTTTCTGCTAGATAGAACAAGCAGCTCATGCTAGAAATGTACCAGAATTTGTTCCATAAGTAACAGTTTTTAGACGCAGCACTACAATGGGTGTGTTATTGTCAAACCGCCACAAAATTCCCTGGAAGTTGCCATGAAAGTCTGTTACATCTTGGCAATATCTGCGGTTAGCGTGAACCTATAATATATCTCTATTTATAAAACTGTTTGTCCTGACTGACTAACTGACTGACTGACTGACTGATTGGTGATCAACGCACAGCCCAAACCGTAAGAGCTAGGAAGCTGAAATTTTCACTGTATTTACCTTATGTGATGTAGGTGTACGTTAAGACGGGGTTTCGGGAAATTCCACCCGCAAGTGTGGAAAAATCGCGAAAAACGTTTGTATATAACTTTTTTGTTTACCATCTGATCGGCCTCAAACTTATTTTCAAATATCTTTGTTCAAATTCATTTGAGGGGTGCTTCACACTTTTAGGAAAATCCGTTCCTCCTTGGTGGAAATGGAGATCAAAGATTTGGTGGGTGATGTTTCGCGCTCAAATTCATTTCCAGAGATCTCTAAGAGAAATCATTTGAGACGTGTTTCACACTTTTCGCAGAATACAAACTTCTTCGGGGGGAATGCGATTTAAAAATTTTTTGGGCGAGGTTTTAAGTTGTGTCCGATTTGCTTCAAAGTTATTTTTAAAGCTCTACATAAGAACTTAATAAATACGAATTTCAGCGATTTGGGAAATTCCACCCGCAACAGTGGTAAATTGGCGGAAAACGGTTGCATGAAAGTTTTTTGTTTACCATCCGATCGGCCCCAAACTTATTTTCAAAGATCTTTGTCAAATTCATTTAAGGAGTTTTTCACACTTTTTGAAAAATCCGTTCCTCCTTGGGGGATATGGAGGTCAAAGATTTGGTGAATGACGTTTCGTGCTCAAATTCGTTTCCAAAGATCTATAAGAAAATCATTTGAGACGTGTTTCACACTTTTCGCAAAATCCAAACTTTTTCGGGGGGAATGCGACTCAAAGATTTTTTAGGCGAAGTTTTAAATTGTGTCCGATTTGCTTCAAACTTATTTTCAAAGCTCTACATAAGAATGTAATGAATACGCGTTCAGCGATTTGGGAAATTCCACTCGCAACAGTGGTAAATTGGCGGAAAACGGTTGTATGAAAGTTATTTGTTTACTTTCCGATCAGTTTCAAAATCATTTCAAATTTGTTTGACAACATTGATTTTATAACATACGTGCCACGGGCAAGGCCGGGCTATACCCGCTAGTAATATATAAAGTACAACATGTCCTTTACCCTAGCGGCCTCTACTTTTGCCAAATTGCCCAAATTGTTGTATTCTTCTATAAATTCGGAATACTGTTTCTTTAAAGAGAGATTGCGATTCAACTTCTTTCCTAATTTAAAAATCTAGTATTTAAAAATCTAGTATGAATGGAAGTGCTACAATTAAATGGCCATCTTCAGATTGTCCACATGAGGAACGAAACATTGTTTTTCCTCTTCAGTGAATTTATCAACAGGTTGCGGTATTTCTTCACATTTCTGTAACCGTTGCTCTAGCTATTGCAGCTCATTAGAGTTCAGCACATTTTGCTCCTTCTCCTTGGCTAGAAGCGACACGCTAGAGCTGGGTGTAAGTTCGCCAACGACTACCTAGCCTAATAGTGATTTCTGAAGGGAGGGTAATTTTTGTCCAAGTTTGATTTGACCTGCAATTATCAGCTTGAAGAATAAAGAAACTCCCAATAACATATCAATTCTTTGATAAGAGTCAAATGCCGGATCCGCCAGTGTTACTTCCTTGGGTGGTTGCCAATTCAAACCTAGAGGGGAACTCATTGGATTATATTGCGTAATTTCTGTTAACACACAAAAATTGTCCGACGCTGCAAGCCTTCTCACTTTAGATTTAAAAGTGGCATTCACCTCACCAATAATCTGAGATGTTGTATCGCCGATCCCACTGAGTCGCATACTTAAAACACGTTTTTCTAGATTCAAAGTCGAAACTAATCTAGAAGTAAGAAAGTTAATTTGACTGCCAGAGTCTAATACACATCTACAATTATGATAAATGTACCTTTTATCAAAACCACGGCGGTCGCTAGAAGACTTACAGGTGACTTCGTTAATAGGGACATTACGTTGTTGCATATGGCACAGCGTTGGCTATCGAAACTCCTCCTTACATGCCGCTTACCAAAACATATTAGGCATAGCGCACGTCTTTTAACCTCCTGAAAGGAGGTTTTTGGGCTTGCATTTAAACCATGTGCGCTAGTGCAAATGTAACACGACTTGCCAATGTTGCTGCTAGCTACAGCTAAGCTAGCTTTCTTTAATACGTTTTAGCCGTTGGGTCGAGAACCATTGTTTCGCCAAACTTCTTCACTTAGCCAAGTTCATACCTCTATTTATTAGGAATTGCGAAACCAATGGCCACGAAGGTAATTTTTTGCTATCCCATTCGCTTTCCAACTTATCGAGTGTCTAATCATCAAAACTAGCGCGTCGAAAATGTCTTGCTCACTGCCGAGAGATTTAAGGGCCGCTAACTGCGAGTTTAAACTGTCTACAAGAACCCTCAGAGTCTTTGAGTCTACATTCTTGACACGTTTCAGATTAAACAGCTCATTTATGTGAGATTGAACAATAATTGCCTTGTTTTTATAGCGGTCTAGCAGTAACCGTAGGGACCGATGGTAGTTAACACCCGATAATTCCAAACAGTCAATGGTTCCTAAAGGAACGACAAGTCATCAAGTCATCAAGCTCAGCATGCGACCCTATCAGCATAATAAATGTATTGAACCAACTGGTCCACTCGGTGTACTTCCCTGAGAACTCAGGAACTTTTAATTTCGGGAGATTCGGCTGCCGAGACACCTGCTGTTCAATACATCATCACTACTAGCAGGTCGACTTGTATGACTCAGACTGCTAAGTAGCCTTTTAGCCTTTATTTCGCAATAGCGCTCTTCGATCGCTAGGTGACTGTCATATTCACTTTTATCATCACTTTCCTGTTCTATTTTGTCTTGGATTATAAGAGAGCCAATTAATGTTCACCGTACGTAAAGAACCTCTTTTTTTAGAGCACAGAATTGTCGAATTCCGCAATTGATCGAAGATCTTTCTGCAGTTAAAACAAAAGTGCACGAAAAAAGAATTCAAAACCAATGTCAAGTCAAAGTCACGCAGGTTGCTGCTATGTCGCGATGTATGTATATTGGTGTGTGAGCACACAAAATTGCGCTCCTGTAATTTGGGCACGTATGCATACATTGCAACTGTAACTTTCAATATGTTATTGACAATTTTTTATTTATTTATTTATTTATAAGTGGTCGACATAACGAGTGTCTTCCTAATTATTCAATACATTATATATACAATTATGAAAATTAAATGCTAAAAGCCTAGTTAGAGAACACAAATTTCTAATAGCGTCACCGACCGATGGAGGTGGTTTTATTTGCCAGTCCGGCCAGCTGTGCCCCTTTACACAGCTAATTATGTTAGTGACGCTATTAGAGCCTACATCTAAGAAGAAGGGTGTAATAAGGAAAAAAGGTTTCTTAAGTAAAATTAAAAATAATCTTAATTTGCTATATTATTTAAGAAAAAAAAATAAATAGGAGAAAAGAAAGTTAGAAGATTGTTAATAGAGTAAAGAACTGTATGCTAGATATTTAGAGTGTTAAGTAGATAGGTTAAAGAGATAGTATTGGGGAAGTAATGGGAAATCACGACCCGGTGGGGGAAAATGTACGTAATGTAGTAAGACAACACCGAGAATAGTCCTACGGTTGGTTAAAGAAGGAAGATTAAGAATAAGCAGCCTGCTGGAATAGGATGGCAGCCGAAGATTAGGGTCCCAATTTAGACCTCGTAAGGAAAAAAGCAGAAATTGCTTCTGAACAGATTCAATACGATCCTGGCTATTGTTATACTGCGGAGACCAGATGCAAGAGCAGTATTCAAGGATAGGGCGAACAAGAGAGATGTACAGAAGTTTCGTTAAAAAACGATCGTTAAACTCTTTAGACCATCGTTTAATGAATCCAAGTACACATTTTACCTCATTAACGATGGTATCCTTGTGAAGATTGAAGAAGAGTTAAGAATCAAAAAGAACGCCTAGATCCTTAACTGTTAGTATACGTTGCAATGGAGTATTGTCGATTGTATAACTGACAAGATACGGTGTAGTACGATTAAATGTCATAAACATACACTTTGAACAATTCAGATGCAATTGATTTGCCGAACAGCAAAGTTGCATAGCGTTCAAATCGTCTTGAAGACGAGAATGATGTAGGGGATTAGTGTATGATAGAATAAGTTTCACGTCGACTGCATACATGAGTACACGGGAATGGGATATAACAGAGGGGAGATCATTTATAAAAAGAGTAAAGAGTAAAGGTCCAAGATGACTACCTTGAGGAACACCAGAAGTAACGTGAACCTGTTTAGAGGTAGTCAGCCTCAGCATTACTCTTTGGGTCCTAATTTTTAAATAAGAACTAATCCAAAGCGAAAGAGACGGAGGGAAACCTATTCGGTCAAGTTTAAAAAGTAAAATGTCATGGTGCACAGAGTCAAACGCCTTACTGAAGTCAGTGTAAATGACATCAGTTTGCATTTGTGAAAGGAAAGCATAATTTACCAAGGAAGTAAACTCAAACAGATTGGTCGTAGTTTACCGATTCTTTACGAATCCATTTTGAATAGGGGAAACAACTTATTTGCAGAAATGCTGCAAATTCGAAGTGCTTATTTTTTCAAATAATTTAGGAATAGCGGACAGTTTTGCAATGCCCCTGTAATTTTGTATATCAGACTTTCCACCTTTCTTGTGGAGAGGAATGATATAAGATTCTTTCCAAAGAGATGGAAAGACAGCAGATTCAAGGGATAGATTAAAAAGCTTTCGCAATGGATAAACACCGGAAGTACTACACTCCTTGAGTAGACAACTAGGAATATTGTCAGGCCCAGGAGAGAAAGAAGATTTTAAAGAATTTATAGCTAAAAGGAGAGAGGAATGGGAAATAATAGGAGGAGGTATAGAACTAGAGGAAGTAATGGTATAAGGGTAAGAATTATTATTATGACAGACTGAAGAGTAAGTTTATTGGAAAAAATTAGCAAAGAGGTTAGCAGAATCAGAGTCATTGCTAGCTTTATCCATCCCGAGAGAAAAAGAAGATGGCAAACTTGAAGATTTACGCTTCAAGTTTATAAAATTGTAAAACTGTCTTGGATTTAGGGCAAATTGCCTTTTGCATCGAGAAAGATAATTCTCATAGCACTGAGGATTAAGAAGAAAGAAGTTCGACTTGGCTATGGAGTATTTAGCCAAGTCAATACTCGAACCAGATCTATTAAACTTTTTAAAATATTTAGACTTAATATTTTGTAGGTTTGATAGTCTGGGAGTGAACCAGGGTGGCTTTGAAGAAGTAGTCGAAGGAATTGACTTGGAAATACACAAATCTTAGAGGGAGTTTAGGGTGTTATAAAAAAAGTTAATAGCAGTATTCATATCAACCAAGTCATATAAGAAAGACCAATCGGTTGCATAAATAAGTTGATTCAGCAATGAATAATTTCCTTTGCGAAAGCAACGGCGGGGCTTATTGGCTGATGAGCACGAAATGAGAGGATTACAATTGAACATTGCAACCTCTAAAGTAGGATGATATACATCCTCAGGGAGAGATAAAGGAGGGGACCTAGACACAATTTTCGGCAATGAATAATGACCAAGAGATGTTCGGCAAATTAAAATCACCCAACACAATAAATAGCTCATTATCACGCAGGTGTGAAGAATATTCTATAATACAAGAATGAATATCAGAAGAAAGAGGAACATAAGAGCATGTAATATAAATATTCCGTGTAGGAAAAGACACCTTGACTGAGACAATCTCAGCGTCAGTATGCGTACTAAAACAGAAAAGTTCTGACTGGAGAGTGGCTTTAAAGGCAATTAATTAAAACCTCAAAATCAGATATGGTTGAATTTAACAATGTTTCTGAAAATGCGATACTATCCGGATCGACGGAAGTGCTGGCCATGTAACAATTTTTGAATTTGGAAATGAGACCTCTGAAATTCTGATAATGAAGACTTGGTCCGAAGAAGAAGTTAATTTTTTGGGGCAGAAATGGTACCCTCTATTGAAGGGACTGGAAGGGTGACAGGCTGGTTACGCTATTTTGGCTTGAACTCGTGAACAATCATGTGTGTAGGCCAAAATTTGGGATCACAAATGATTGGAAGCATATCATGTTAAACATTTATTTTGAATGATGATATTTCATGAGGAGTGGAGAAATTAAATTTAGTAATTGACAAACTAGCAGAAGATTTGCTAGCAATATAAGCTTCCAATGACTCAGAGGTGGTGTCAGACGAAATTCGAGACACAAAAACTTGCCTACGAGGGGCAACAACAGTTAAAGTAGGAGCTGATGGGGCTGCAGGTAAAACAGGATTTGGTAAGGCCAAAGAGGCACCATGATTGTTTTTAACAATCTGGGCAAGATTGCGCGCAGGTCTACCTTTGCGGCCAGGAGCTGAGGGGGCTGAGGCAGTTTGGCTATATATCCATTGGAGCACTGAAATGACTGGAAGTGCCAGTACAGTAGTGTACCACAGAGGCGGAAGTAGAGGTAATAACTAACTAACTCGGAAAACCAGCAGACCCCTTAAGATATTCACCAAGAAACACCAAAGTACACACTGTCAATCTAATCCTCAGTATCTTTATTAAAATAAATAATGAAAAAACAGGTAAAGCATTTACTCTATTGCTAGATACTGGTGCAGATATATCCCTATTAAAAGAATATGTTGATGCATTTGAAAACCTAAATTCAAACATATCAACTCAAATATCTGGAATCGGTGAAGGTTCAGTTATTTCTAAAGGTTTAGTATTCGTAGAATTATCTACCGGAAAATATGTCATTCCACACGACTTTCACATAGTCGGTCAAGATTTCCCAATACCTAGCGATGGCATTATAAAAAGTATAATCGCCAATTAGATTTCACACAAACATGTGATTCTCTAATCCGAAGAATTAGAATAATTCAAATTACCCAATAAATTTACCAATAATTAACACTTGTGATAATAATGCCACAATACTTCCAGCTCGTTTTGAAGTAGTCCGTCAGAATAAAATTTCAACAACAACAGTTAAAGTAGGAGCTGATGGGGC
Source organism: Drosophila montana (assembly GCF_035044405.1). NCBI lineage: Eukaryota > Metazoa > Arthropoda > Insecta > Diptera > Drosophilidae > Drosophila > Drosophila montana. The sequence continues at coordinate 170,973 of NW_026996255.1, read as the reverse complement.
TGCAGGTAAAACAGGATTTGGTAAGGCCAAAGAGGCACCATGATTGTTTTTAACAATCTGGGCAAGGTTGCGCGCAGGTCTACCTTTGCGGCCAGGAGCTGAGGGGGCAGAGGCAGTTTGGCTAACGGGGACTAATGGGACTATTACAGGGGATAAAACAAGGCTAATATTTGGGTAGTCGCTCGGAGAAGGCGATAATGACAACATTAGAGATAAATCCAAGTTGCCAGGCAGGGACAAAAGAGGTATAGGTGTCTGGACAGACGGAGAGGGCAACTGCAGGCTCCAACCGGCGATTGGTTGGAGACTCGAATTTGTATTTGCTAAGCAACTCAAAACTCGAGTCAAAACTACTCGAGAGCTGCTTAGCAACGTTATTTAGTTTTAAGAATTGATTTCTCACAGAATTATACATTCTGAAGCAATCAGTTTTTTGGAGCGAAAAGCAACAGTAAAAATTTGCGAGAGCGCGATGCTATGCACAGGGGAGCACCAAAGCAAAAGAATCAAAACAGGCAATAACAACAGTACGGAACTGACTCCGCGTTTAATAAATGCAATAATTAACAGACTAACGCTGCACAACAGATAACACTTTGCACAAGTTATAAAAGCTTTTTAAATAAAGCACCAAAAATGCAAAATTTAGAACTAAAAAGGAGGATTAAAGCGCAAAAATATATAAAAATTTTGGAGCACAAGTAAAACACGTCAATCACTCTCAACTGAGAACTCTCTCTGAATACCGCACTTTATTGCCAATACTACATGTGACAGTCAGGCTCAAAATACAAGGTTGCCGCCCTAGTCGCCGGCCTATTCTCTTGGTGAATTAAGCGTATACCAATTAGCTTTAATGTTTAGCTTCTTCCGGATTGAGACATTATCCTCAGGTCCCTGCCCGGGCGCCAATGTTCGAGCTAAAGTTATCCACGAATGTTGAAATTAATAATTATTCGGAAAATTCCCTTCCCAGCAAACATGCCCATCAGCTCCGCTTCAACTCTTTTACTCGACAGACAAACTGATTACAGTTCAGTGTACAATACATCGATTGACAATATCGATAGTTTTTCAATTCAATTAACATTTCAAGCAATGTAAGTAAAAATACTAAATAGCGCTGACATCGTTACTAAATACTATCTATTAACTTTTGGCGCGAACAAGGTGCATTTCAGAGTAAATCTGAGAACAGGTCGTATGAAAACCAAGCGCAGTCCGAGGCTGTTAAAGATGAATTGTCCGAAAGCTGCACTTTTTTAGGGGAAACTCCCTGCTCCCGTACATAGCTCGTACGGTGGTGGGGCAAAATATCAGGCTTCTAATGGACACAGGCACCTTTAAAAACTATATTAAGCCGTTGTCCGGGTTGGCCCACTTTAGGCCAGTTGATAAGTGCTTCAGTGTCGATTTCATATATGGATGCACCAAAACATACTTTGTCGTACTGTACAGTTAAAAGAGTTTGATGGGATTATTGGACTCGATTTTTTCTTAAAGTCAATGTGACAATAGATCTGGTTAATAATGTCATCAAACATTATCATGGTTCGGAACCCTTGCAACGCAGTAGTTAAACAATTTCTAGCGAACAGGGTAATAAGGCCGTCCATCGCATCGGGAAACGATAGCAATATGATTCATATGTCGTTCACTTTGTGGCAGTCAAAGTTTCATTTACGATTGCCGCAAGAAATACGGCTAGCGAGCCTTTGGTAATATATTTTTTTTGAGCCTTTTCTGATATTTCTAACCAATCTAATAAAATATTTTCTGTGATACGTTTTTGATTCAAAATATCTTTAAAAAATATTTTTTTTTAAGCCGGAAGCAATATTAAAAAAGTCTCTTAAAAGATATGCAAACGGCTCGCATGAAATATGGTTTGCGAAATTTATTTTTTTTTATGCCCATTTAGTTCCCATAAAAATGTTTGATTTTTTTTTCTTAATATTCATTTTCATGTAAAATTTTATTTTAAAAATAAATAACATTTAATTTAACTTAAAAATTTGAATTCATTTCATTGGCAGTCTTTTAATAATAAAAAAGTTTATACATAAATAAAATTTAAAACTATTAAAACTTTATTAAAAACAAAATTATATTGTAATTTATGTGGCATCAGACTTTTCTAATCGCGCCACTCTTTCTTGTGCGTGTTGGATACATTTTTGTGTTACGCGGTCGAAATCGGCATTTTCCAGCGCAAACTTCTGTGTAAATGCATCTGTAGACAATAACAAAATAATATTAATTTGCACATATGCAGGTTATAAAAGTAATGCTTACTTCGTATTGCCAAAGTGGTTCGAAAGCCTCTAACACACTTTTTTTCTCCGTCCCTCGCCAGGAGCATTGTCTTGCAACATCATCCGTTACTATCTGGCGCCAGGAGCTTCTAATGAATTTGTCGTACGTCTTTTCAGCACTTTCGGGGCAATAGGGGATAGTTTACAGAAATCGAATTTACACTTTTCACTTAACCACGTGTCTGCTCGCTTCGGGGGATAATAGAAAAGAGAGCAAAGGAATTTTTCAACCCGAAAAAACACATATTTTTCGGGCTGAGTAGGAAACAACAACACAAAACAACACAGCATCCGAATGGCGATTCATTTTTACTCTCTCTCACTCTTTTGACGATGTTGCAATCTTTGAAACAAAAACAACACACTATTGTCTCTACTGTATACGCATTTTTATCGCAAAGATCTCACTGCAACGCTCGTGTGCGAGTGTTTTGCGATAAAAATGTATCCCACTCGTTTTCTGCTCACATACGAACTCATTTGTGATCATTTTGCGAGACTCTCGCTAAAGGCTCGCGTGTTGGTCCGCTGGGAAAGGTCTCGATGAAATGGGCCATAAAAAGAAACGATAGGTTATTGATCTTCCAAAGCTAAATTAGAATACTATCGATGACAAATACCCTATACCCTCTATTTCGACAATACTCTCAAATATGGGAAAGGCACAATTTTGTACAACTTTGGACTTAAAATCTAGCTTCCACCAAATAAAATTGGTTGAGATAGACCGAGAAAAGACGACTCTTTTGGTCAACAACGGGAGGTACGAAGTTTGTAGCCTTCTCTTTAAGCTAAAAAACGCCCCAAGCATATTCCAAATAACTACCTCGATGTTCTGTAGAAAAAATTCGGAAAATTTGCTATGTCTACGTCGACGATGTTTATTCGAATTTTTTCTGAACATATAGAAAACCGCATCAAAGACGCTGGCATGCGGGTTTCCCAAGAAAAATCCATCAAAATTATTTGGGTTTCATCGTATCTTCGTTCAATCTCAGATCATTTTTGAGATTAGCCAGCTACTATCGGTGCTTCATAAAAAGTTTTGCCACAATCGCAAGGTGCCTAACGGAAATCCCACAAGGTAAAAACGGAAAAATGAGCTAATTCCAGAATAATTGGATGACTTTGAGATGCTAAAATATATATTGACCTCAGAAGACGTGATATTAACATATCCCCACTTCACTTTCAATAACATTTCGTGATAATGAACGAGAGCTCTTTAATACCTTTAATATTTGCGGTATCTGACAAGAATGCCAAAATAAAGCATTGGAAGGCTTTCATTGATGCGCAAAACGCCAATATCATTTACAAGCTTGGCAATGAAAATTAAGTTGCCGACGCCCTGTCGCGACAGAATATTAGCGCCCTACAAGATTCTCCGATGTCGCTACTATTCACAGCGAAAAGTTCTTGACCTACACTATCGAGACTACTGACAACCCAGTAAATTGTTTCAAAAATCAGATCATCTTGGAAGAGGTACAAACCAATTCAGTGAAAACCTTTGGAATTTTCAAAGCTAAAGTAAGACATGTCATTCATTTTTCCGATCGGACTACGCTCCTTCAAGCGCTACAAGACGTTGTCAACACTGATGTCGTGAAGGCAATACAGTGCGAACTCCCATAATCTTGATGAATATGTTTTCATCAACAACCTTCAGACACTGCAAACACCAGGTCATAAATGTATTCGACAGATAGTATCTTCTGAACACACAGGGCGCACATAGCGGCACAAGAATATGTGAAGCAAATAACACGAGATTATTTCTTCCCAAGAATGAGCTGTTTAGATACTGAAATCGTGGCAAGCTGTGAAGTGTGCGCAAAGACTATATACGACAGGCACCCCAAGAAATAGGAACTTAGCGTCACTCCAATTCCATCCTATGAATTTACATGTGGCGACAATATCGTATAACCGTGCGATACATTCTGCTTCCAATAAAAAACTGATCGAACTCATGCACTTAAACTGTGCAGCTTTTGAGGTTGCCATAAGGCGAAAGCTACAAGAGGCCCAGCGGAAGAAAATGGAACGAATAAACAAGAACAGGTCGAACAAATCATATCAGATAGTAGAAAAGGTTTGGATGAAGTGCAAGGAAAGATTAGGAATCTAAGTTGAAGAGATTGTAGAGTCGGATTTGGGATGGAACGTTCTCGTTTAAGGGAGGGTGGTCCATATGGACAATTTTAAGTAAGAAGATTTGATAGAAATAACTTTAATTTTAGAAGAAACCTTAGAAATAGTTTTTTAATATATTTTCTTTTATCCTGTACTACTTTAGGTGTCTTGGCTGCTGCTGATTCTCGATCTGTCAGCAACAATGAAAAAATTGACGGACTAAACGCACTCAGACTATGTTCCCGAAGTAGTCGGAGACGCAATTGTTTGGGATGAATACGGCTATTTGGAACACACAGTTTCGGCTTCAGAAATTAGAGAGAATACCAAGCTAGATTCACAAAAGTGAAGGAGCATATATGGCTCATTTGATTAAAACAATATTGGCAAAAAATCGGATAATTGCAATCCTAATTGCAGACCTACAAAATTTAATATTTCCCATTACTTACGCTTCAGCGCTCCTCATAGCCCCAGTTATCTTGAACGATATCGATTTAAAAGAAGTGGCCTTTGATCATCGCACCTTTGTCAGTTTAACAGATATTTTAGAAGTAGCTATAGTTAAGCCGTTTTCAAAATAATTATTAACTTTATTAATCAAGTATCCTAAGCCCAAGTTAATTTGTACTGTTTAACCTGTTCAACATAGAAAAGTTTCTTTGCACCTAGATGACGACAGCACATTTTTGCGGTCGAGGACTGCAATTCGGCAATTAGCACCACCTTCTGCAAGATGTGGAATAACACAATCTGTCCACAGGAGCTAGTCTTCCCGTAGCCCACTGCAGCACTCACACCAGTCAACTTGACCCCGTCACACTAATAGATGAGGGTCATCATCATCAACGACGCAAGCGTCAATATACCCGACAACAACGGCGTCTCACAGTTGGTCTCCACAACATTTCTGATTTTTTTAGACGACAAAGCTGCCATCAATGAAACTTTGCTACAAACATCAATGGCATCCTGAAAAAGAAACTTGCGGGTCGTCCTTGTCACTGATCAACGTAACCGAACATCGAGAGCGACTGAATTTGCCGCTTCTCCACGAACTGAGTGTGACAAGCGTCTAGTACATCTAGAACTTAAAGGCGGAGGTAACTGCCAGACCTGTCTTGATCCTCTACGGGATCGCCCACGTCATTCGCCACCGTCTAAAAACTAACCGCCGGACTGAATTAAAAGCGAACCTAGAAGCAGGAATTCGGAAGACCGAGGACTGCCTTCGCTTAACCAAGGGAGGAGTTAACAATAACAAATCAAATTTATTATTATAATCATATGTATTACAGCTTTGAGCTAAAAATAATACTTATAATTTTTTTAATTTCCTGAAATCTTTTAATATTAATTGTTTATAAAATACAAATTTTAAATTACGCGTGCTGTTTTAAAGTGACAGTGCTTAAAACATACCCAACTAATGTAAGGGTATTGCAAACAATAATACATATAGTGACACTTTGTTGCTATAACATAACAACAACTCAAAGTTCGTTCGAAATATGATCGTCCACTTATGAGTGCCCTGACCATAGCGGGGATATGCAACGTCTGCAATTTCTGCCACACACCATGCCTTTTCCTCGCGTTATGTATATGTTCAATGTATGTATATGCCTTAAGAATATGCATATATAATCACTACATGCTCTCGCTCTGCCGCTGTACTCCTATGGTTATGGAAACCTCAGAAGATGTCTTTAATAAAAACCCTAAATCAATAAATGAGTGTTTTCAATTAACTTACAACATGGCAACCGTGACAGTTGTCACGAAGACAACTGCAACAAGTGTGTTCTAAATACAACAACAAATTGGAAAATTTAAAACATAAAAGACAACAGCAACAACGACAACAACAAGAACAATAACTGGGAATGAATGAGGAACCTTATTATACTGAGTGAGTAGAGGCTATGAGGGTGCAACAAAAAAAAGAAGACAAGACGCAGCGGAGTTCAGACGAGAATAAAAGAAAGAAAATCCGATCTCCACAAGCTGCTATACGCAACCGAGAGTCAGCTAAATTGGAACACCGCAAACAAATTAGCGGCCGAACTCGACCATTTAGAGTCAGTTCAAAAACAAAAACAAAATCTTACACACTCTGCAACCTCTAGCTCGAAAATATTAAATCTCACTGTAAAAATAATAAAAAATCCTCCTCCCAATAAGCAGCAAATCCCAAAGTTAAAGAAGGAGTGTCCAGCAGACTGTGAAGGTCCGCTATACAGTGTACACTGCCTATACACCTGCCAGAGCAGCAGCAACAATCAATCAAAAGCCTGTATGAAGACTGCAGCCGAAATAGCAACAAGTTTGAGAGGCATACCGCCCTTTGCGCCAACGAAGGAGCATCAGCGTGCCACATCCGGCGGCGCCCAGCTGATGCATCGACGAGAGTCTAAAAAAGGCGCCTATGCAGCCTTTAATTACTATTTTACTATTAATGTTAAAAATAATGTAAAACTGAGCAATAATTGCGTTGCCCGTTTAGAGTGCGGCCCATAAAGCCACGCAAATATTAGGGAGACATTTGTTAAAAAAAAATAATTGAAAAAAACAATTTTTTAATACTACAAAAAAAAAAAGGCAGATGAAAGATTTTCTTATAACTGATTGTTAGCCGTTTAGTAGGAATATTATACTGTTCAAGAAATTTTTATATACACCTTAAATATTTTTCACTCACAAATACTCAAACTCCAACTAGAACAATGGGTGGTAAGACTTCAAAAGTTAAGGATAATACTGCAAATGTGTTAAACGTTGTAGAAGTCATGGATATGGTACTTTCATGGATAGTACTTTTGTATTTATTAGTAGCTCTTACAGCTTTGAATTTGTTGTTAAAAGCGTATCTTATATAAATGAAAACAATCGTTGTTTGGTTTTATATAAAAAAAAACACAACTGTTTATTTGTAGTGCTTCTTAAGAACTGACTTGACAAAATTTGGCTTAATATTTATTGGGCTCGAACTGCCGCTGCTGCTGGCGTTTAGTCGCCGTTGATTCGCCGCCGCTATTGCTGCTGTCGCCGTTGCCGCTTTGTCGCCGTTGCCGCTTTGACGCTCCCGCCCAATTGGTTGGTGTCGGGTGTCCAGGTTGAATCCCACGGAGGAGCTGTCCCACGGTAGCTGGTAGTAAGAGGTTCTAGTCGGGAGCTTCCGACTAGGGGACACCCTGAACCCTCTTATTCCAACACCAAATGCAGCTCGAGCTACGCGCTCGCTTGCTTTAGTAGTAAAAAAGATAAATTAAAAAAAAAAAAAAGTTCCCTTGGCAGGGTTCCAGGGTTGATGCCGCCTGTACTCAACAGCCACAACAGCAAAAAAAAAAAAGTTTCCTCGGTAGGGTTCAAACCCGTTACAAACTGCACTGCATGCCGCCGCCTCTACTCAACAGCCACACCAACAATTGAGTGTCAGTTAGAAAAAAACCAATTTAAATAGCAGCCCAGACAACAATACAATCGCAATTGCAATGCTGTTGACAGATTTCAAAGCAGACGCGCATGAGTGTGTGTGTGTACATATATACAGAAATTCTTGGAATTTACACTAGCTGCTGCTAACACGTGCGCACATCATTTTTGTGTTTCTTAACCGATCTTAATGAAATTTTCGACTGAAATATTGTGCCATAATATATTTGTGTATTCTCAAAAAGTTAATTGCGTATAATTTTTGGCTTAAACTGATAAGCAATACAAGTTGGATAAATAACTTGATTTATAGCTTTGCGGTGGTAGCGGGGAGGTGGCGATAGGTATAAAATGAAAGATACTTGATATATATATACTATTCTAGAGGCTACATGTCAAGTTTGATGACTCTAGCTCTTATTATACCCTGAACCCATTAAAAATGGGTAAAAAGGGGGTATAATGTATTTGTGCAAATGTATGTAACAGGCAGAAAGAACCAACTCGTATTGCCCATCAATTTAAACCACAATTTATATGCAATTGACTATTTGAGAATACACATATATTCTATATTCTAATCTACAATAAGATGTACTGCCGAAAATTTCATTAAGATCGGTTAAGAAACACAAAAGTTATGTGCGCACGTGTTAGCAGCAGCTAGCGCAGATTCCAAGAATTTCTGTTTACATGTACACACACACATTCATGCGCGTCTGCTTTGAATACTATCAATAGCATTGCAATTGCGATTGTATTGTTTTTTGTGCTGCTATTTAAATTGGTTTTTTCTCATTTAAACTCAATTATTGGTGTGGCTCTTGAGTAGAGGCGGCGGCAAGTGGTGCGGTTAGTTGTGAGTTCGAACCCTGTCAAGAGAACAATATTTTTTTATTTTAATTTTTCTTTATTTCTACTAAAGCAAAGCAGTACATCTTGTAGATTAGAATATAGAATATATGTGTATTCTCAAATAGTGAATTGCATATAAATTGTGGTTTAAATTGATGGGCAATACGAGTTGGATAATTAACTTGATTTATAGCTTTGCGGTGGTCGCGGGGAGGTGGCCATAGGTATAAAATTAAAGATACTTGATATATATATACATGTACACACACACATTCATGCGCGTCTGCTTTGAATTCTGTCAATGGCATTGCAATTGCGATTGTATTGTTTTCTGTGCTGCTATTTAAATTGGTTTTTTCTCATTTAAAAACTGAATTATTGGTGTGGCTCTTGAGTAGAGGCGGCGGCAAGTGGTGCGGTTAGTTGTGCGCTCGAACCCTGTCAAGAGAACAATATTTTTTTATTTTAAATTTTCTTTATTTCTGCTAAAGCAAAGCAAACGATCGCGTAGCGTGATCTGCATTTGGTATTGGAGGAAAGGTATCCCCTAGTCGGGAGCTCCCGACTAGAACCTCTTACGTGTTATTTATTCAATTTGCTCAAAAAACATTATACCAAGATCGATTTTAATGGATTGCTTGGAAACTGAGTAAGTTATCGATTATCGGAAACAAACTCTTGCAATAATCTTTTTCCCATGTTTAGAAAAACATTTGGCCAAGTTTATATGCAAGGTCACTACTTTTTTAACATCTTCATTTCGAATGATGTTATATATTTTGGGCATCGAAGTGTCCGGTTGCTTTTGCAATGCGGATTCTGTTCCTGCGCAGGATTTATATCTCTACTTTTACTTCTTGTAGGGACTTTTAGTATATTAGCTGAGATATTTTTTAATTCTTTTATTGTGATGGGGGATAATGCATCAGCAACGAAGTTGTCTTTGCCCTTGAGATATTCTACAGTAAAGGTCATACTCTTCTAAGTCAAGTCTCATTGTCGTTAATTTTGAACTTGAATTTACCATTGAAAACAGATATGTCAATGGTCTATGGTCTGTTTTAATTTTGAAATGTTGCACATACATATATGGTCGAAAATGCGTTATTGCCCAGTGGATTGCTGTCAACTCTTGTTCGGTTGTACTTTTATTGTTTTCTCCTTTTGTAAATGAACGAGAAGCATATGCTACGGGCAATTATTTATCTCCATAAGTTTCAGTTAAAACTGCTCCGCAGGCTGGTTTACTGGCATCTGTTATGATGCAAAATTCTTTGCCAAAACTGGGTATTTTAGTAAAGTAGGCTTCATAAGAGCTTTTTTAAATAATCGAAAGCTTTTTGGCATTCATTGGACCACTCAAACTTAACAGTCTTTGTACATAATCTTGTTATGTGACGTGAATAATCTGCAAAGTTTTTTATAAAGCGTCTGTAATAATTGCAAAATGCAACGAATCTTCTAGCGCTGTCAGCGTCCGTAGGGACTGAATATTTTTCAATGACACCATAGTTTTTGTCATCTAGCAAAAAACCGTGATCAGTACACTTATGACCAAGAAAAGTCACTTTGGTGCATGAAAAATGAACATTTTTCTGGATGTAATTTAAAGTTGTGTTGCCTACACAAGTCAAAAACGTTTGTTAAATTTTGCATCATGTGTTTTCGTGGAATGGTTTTCGGAACAACCGATGACGATTAAGTCATCCATGTACAAGAAAGCTTGTGAAGGATCTAATCCAGAAAAAGCGATGGTCATCATTCTTTGAAAAGAATAAGGCGCTATTTTTAGACTATAAGGCAATCGTGTAGAACGATGGGATCCATTGCTCGTTGAAAAAGACGTTTCTAGAGATGTTTCTAGAATTTTCTTCTAATTCTATTTGGTGAAAACTGGACATTAAATCTAAGCATGAGATATATTTTTCTCTGCCCAGTTGGTCAAGAATATCATATATTCTTGGAAGTGGAAATTTATCGGAGAGTAATTTTTTATTTATTTGACGATAATCTATAACTAATCGCCATCTCTTGGTATCGGAACCTGGTAATCCCTTTTTTGGGACAAGAAGTATAGGGCTGTTATATTCCGATACAGACGGTTCTACAATTTAGCCGAGATGAGTTTTTTGACGTGCTTATTAACTTCTTCTTTATGAGCATGAGGAATTCTGTAATTTGTAATGTACACTGGCTCCGTATCTTTTAGTCTTAGTTTCTGTTTACACAAATTATTGGTCGTTATGGATTCGGTTTCGAGTCCGAATATGTGTTTTAAATAATGGGGGAAAGTTCTTTTTTAGTTTTTCCATCACCGTTTCTTGGCGATCTTTACTAATTTAATGGACTGTTTCATAGTCACTTAGCTTTTCTATTTCAACGTCATTAAGGTTTATTATTTTTACTGAATCTGTGGTGTTTAGTATTCAGATAAAAGTTTGTTGATTATTGGTAATTGTATTTCCGATGAAGATTCCTTTATCAATTTCTTGATTTGCGATGAACAAATTGTTTTCTGGGGAAGAAATTTTATTCTGAAGGACTACTTCAGAACGAGCTGGAAGTATTGTGGCATTATTATTGGTATAATTATTGGTAAATTTATTGGGTAATTTGAATTATTCTAATTCTTCGGATTAGAGAATCACATGTTTGTGTGAAATCTAATTGGCGATTATACTTTTTATAATGCCATCGCTAGGTATTGGGAAATCTTGACCGACTATGTGAAAGTCGTGTGGAATGACATATTTTCCGGTAGATAATTCTACGAATGCTAAACCTTTAGAAATAACTGAACCTTCACCGATTCCAGTTATTTGAGTTGATATGTTTGAATTTAGGTTTTCAAATGCATCAACATATTCTTTTAATAGGGATATATCTGCACCAGTATCTAGCAATAGAGTAAATGCTATACCTGTTTTTTCATTATTTATTTTAATAAAGATACTGAGGATTAGATTGACAGTGTGTACTTTGGTGTTTCTTGGTGAATATCTTAAGGGGTCTGCTGGTTTTCCGAGTTAGTTAGTTATTACCTCTACTTCCGCCTCTGTGGTACACTACTGTACTGGCACTTCCAGTCATTTCAGTGCTCCAATGGATATATTTACCCATGACATCATTGAAAGTGACGAAGTTTCCTGCTTCTAAGATAATACGAAGCTTATCATGTTCACAATTTTTGGTCATGGCAGAAATTGATTCTTTGGTTGAGAATTTTTCTGCGTTGTCAGGGTCTAGGCCATCATCAATATATGCTGTCTATCTCAATGTTTCTTCTGATGCCAATATTTTTCAATCTTCTATTTAGGGATTGAAAAAATTTTTGAAACTGCTTGCCGTGTTCTGTTGTAAGTTAACGTTATATTTGTTATCAATATAAATAATATTGTTGTATTGGGTTATTAACGTATTAAAATGGTATATTAACGTATCTACTTTGATTGTTGTATCTCTGTTAATATATTTGTATGACTTTTCAAATTTGTATTTAAATGCATTTATTTTATTAGCTAATGTACTCCATTCCATTTTATGAGTGACATGGATTCACGGTTCAGACGGACCCGAACAATTGTTCTTACCCCGAGTATTGGATTGTCTTCGCTTATAACCTTATTTTAATTTTGTTTTTATACCCTGAACCCATTGAAAATGGGTATGTCTGTCTGTACGTCTGTCCGTATGTATGAACGAAAGAAAATTTTAGCTGTAGGTCCTCTTAGTCCATGCGCAGTATGAGTTTGTTTCCGATAATCGATAACTTACTCAGTTTCCAAGCAATCCATTAAAATCGATCTTGGTATAATGTTTTTTGAGCAAATTGAATAAATAACACGTAAGAGGTTCTAGTCGGGAGCTCCCGATCGATTATCGGAAACAAACTCATACTGCGCATGGACTAAGAGGACCTACAGCTAAAATTTTCTTTCGTTCATACATACGGACAGACGTACAGACAGACATACCCATTTTCAATGGGTTCAGGGTATAAAAACAAAATTAAAATAAGGTTATAAGCGAAGACAATCCAATACTCGGGGTAAGAACAATTGTTCGGGTCCGTCTGAACCGTGAATCCATGTCACTCATAAAATGGAATGGAGTACATTAGCTAATAAAATAAATGCATTTAAATACAAATTTGAAAAGTCATACAAATATATTAACAGAGATACAACAATCAAAGTAGATACGTTAATATACCATTTTAATACGTTAATAACCCAATACAACAATATTATTTATATTGATAACAAATATAACGTTAACTTACAACAGAACACGGCAAGCAGTTTCAAAAATTTTTTCAATCCCTAAATAGAAGATTGAAAAATATTGGCATCAGAAGAAACATTGAGATAGACAGCATATATTGATGATGGCCTAGACCCTGACAACGCAGAAAAATTCTCAACCAAAGAATCAATTTCTGCCATGACCAAAAATTGTGAACATGATAAGCTTCGTATTATCTTAGAAGCAGGAAACTTCGTCACTTTCAATGATGTCATGGGTAAATATATCCATTGGAGCACTGAAATGACTGGAAGTGCCAGTACAGTAGTGTACCACAGAGGCGGAAGTAGAGGTAATAACTAACTAACTCGGAAAACCAGCAGACCCCTTAAGATATTCACCAAGAAACACCAAAGTACACACTGTCAATCTAATCCTCAGTATCTTTATTAAAATAAATAATGAAAAAACAGGTATAGCATTTACTCTATTGCTAGATACTGGTGCAGATATATCCCTATTAAAAGAATATGTTGATGCATTTGAAAACCTAAATTCAAACATATCAACTCAAATAACTGGAATCGGTGAAGGTTCAGTTATTTCTAAAGGTTTAGCATTCGTAGAATTATCTACCGGAAAATATGTCATTCCACACGACTTTCACATAGTCGGTCAAGATTTCCCAATACCTAGCGATGGCATTATAAAAAGTATAATCGCCAATTAGATTTCACACAAACATGTGATTCTCTAATCCGAAGAATTAGAATAATTCAAATTACCCAATAAATTTACCAATAATTATACCAATAATAATGCCACAATACTTCCAGCTCGTTCTGAAGTAGTCCTTCAGAATAAAATTTCTTCCCCAGAAAACAATTTGTTCATCGCAAATCAAGAAATTGATAAAGGAATCTTCATCGGAAATACAATTACCAATAATCAACAAACTTTTATCTGAATACTAAACACCACAGATTCAGTAAAAATAATAAACCTTAATGACGTTGAAATAGAAAAGCTAAGTGACTATGAAACAGTCCATTAAATTAGTAAAGATCGCCAAGAAACGGTGATGGAAAAACTAAAAAAGAACTTTCCCCCATTATTTAAAACACATATTCGGACTCGAAACCGAATCCATAACGACCAATAATTTGTGTAAACAGAAACTAAGACTAAAAGATACGGAGCCAGTGTACATTACAAATTACAGAATTCCTCATGCTCATAAAGAAGAAGTTAATAAGCACGTCAAAAAACTCATCTCGGCTAAATTGTAGAACCGTCTGTATCGGAATATAACAGCCCTATACTTCTTGTCCCAAAAAAGGGATTACCAGGTTCCGATACCAAGAGATGGCGATTAGTTATAGATTATCGTCAAATAAATAAAAAATTACTCTCCGATAAATTTCCACTTCCAAGAATATATGATATTCTTGACCAACTGGGCAGAGAAAAATATATCTCATGCTTAGATTTAATGTCCAGTTTTCACCAAATAGAATTAGAAGAAAATTCTAGAAACATCTCTAGAAACGTCTTTTTCAACGAGCAATGGATCCCATCGTTCTACACGATTGCCTTATAGTCTAAAAATAGCGCCTTATTCTTTTCAAAGAATGATGACCATCGCTTTTTCTGGATTAGATCCTTCACAAGCTTTCTTGTACATGGATGACTTAATCGTCATCGGTTGTTCCGAAAACCATTCCACGAAAACACATGATGCAAAATTTAACAAACGTTTTTGACTTGTGTAGGCAACACAACTTTAAATTACATCCAGAAAAATGTTCATTTTTCATGCACAAAGTGACTTTTCTTGGTCATAAGTGTACTGATCACGGTTTTTTGCTAGATGACAAAAACTATGGTGTCATTGAAAAATATTCAGTCCCTACGGACGCTGACAGCGCTAGAAGATTCGTTGCATTTTGCAATTATTACAGACGCTTTATAAAAAACTTTGCAGATTATTCACGTCACATAACAAGATTATGTACAAAGACTGTTAAGTTTGAGTGGTCCAATGAATGCCAAAAAGCTTTCGATTATTTAAAAAAGCTCTTATGAAGCCTACTTTACTAAAATACCCAGTTTTGGCAAAGAATTTTGCATCATAACAGATGCCAGTAAACCAGCCTGCGGAGCAGTTTTAACTGAAACTTATGGAGATAAATAATTGCCCGTAGCATATGCTTCTCGTTCATTTACAAAAGGAGAAAACAATAAAAGTACAACCGAACAAGAGTTGACAGCAATCCACTGGGCAATAACGCATTTTCGACCATATATGTATGTGCAACATTTCAAAATTAAAACAGACCATAGACCATTGACATATCTGTTTTCAATGGTAAATTCAAGTTCAAAATTAACGACAATGAGACTTGACTTAGAAGAGTATGACTTTACTGTAGAATATCTCAAGGGCAAAGACAACTTCGTTGCTGATGCATTATCCCCCATCACAATAAAAGAATTAAAAAATATCTCAGCTAATATACTAAAAGTCCCTACAAGAAGTAAAAGTAGAGATATAAATCCTGCGCAGGAACAGAATCCGCATTGCAAAAGCAACCGGACACTTCGATGCCCAAAATATATAACATCATTCGAAATGAAGATGTTAAAAAAGTAGTGACCTTGCATATAAACTTGGCCAAATGTTTTTCTAAACATGGGAAAAAGATTATTGCAAGAATTAATGTTGTTGATCTATATACCAATGAAGTCTTTGATCTAGATTAATTTTTCCAAACGCTTGAAAAAGAAGCCGGCATATATAGTATCAAACAACTTAAAATGGCACCGTGCGAAGAAATCTTTGAATACGTTTCAATAGATCTCTAAGAGTGGCGCTACTCCAGCCGGTGACCGCATTAAAAAATAATAAAGACATCAAAGAAATACTGTCTACAAACCATGATAATCCAATTCAAGGAGGGCATACGGGAACAACGAAAACCATTGCAAAAATAGCTCGATATTATTATTGGAAAAATATGGCGCGTGATATCACAAATTATGTGAAAAAATGCCCAAAATGCCAAACATCAAAAGTGTCAACTCATACTCGAACTCCTCTAACACTGACAAAGACACCACTAATAACCTTTGATAGAGTAATAGTAGACACGATCGGTCCACTACCAAAATCAGAGCAAGGTAATGAATACGCAGTTACACTGGTATGTGACTTAACAAAATAACTTGTAGCCATACCTATGCCAAACAAAAGTGCTAAAACTGTAGTCAAAGCTATATTTGAAGATTTTATTCTGAAATATGGTCCAGACGTTCATTACGTTCATTACGGACATGGGAACAGAATATAAAAATTCAGTTATAGGAGATTTATGTAAATACCTTGGTATCAAAAACATAACTTCAACAGTACACCACCACCAGACTTTAGGGACAGTAGAGCGAAGCCATAGAACATTCAACGAATTCGTTCATATATATCAGTTGATAAAACTGATTGGAATATTTGGCTACAATACTTCGTATATATACAACCCCATCCACAACGCATAACTACTGTCAATACGAACTAATTTTTAGTAAAAACCCAAACATTAATAAAGCATTAAATAGTGTAAATGAACACATTGAGCCCATATATAATGCAGATGATTACGCTAAGTAGCATATAAAAGAGCTAGAATAATGCTTGAACAAAACAAGCAGAAAAATAAACTTATATATGACAGCAAAGTAAACGATATAGAATTAAACATAGGAGATAACGTATTATTAAGAAATGAAACAGGTCATAAGTTAGATCCAGTATATAGGACCATTTGAGGTCATAGAAATAGAGCCCAACAATAACATAGTTATAAAGAATAAGAAGAATTAAAAACAAAAAGTACATAAGGATAGGTTAATATTGTTTAATACGTAAAACTAAAAAGGAAAATCTTTCATGAAAGAATGGTTGACCACCATCAAAAAAAACAAAAAATAATTTATTTTTAATTTAAGATTCATTTATCAAAATTATATATTCTTTAACCAGCTATTCAATTATTATAATTTCAATTTTAAAATTATACTTTCAAAAAAAAAAAATTTTTAATTAATTTATTCAAATTTTATATTCATTAATCAATCATTATAATTTAAAATTATATACTTATAAAAATGTTGTTTTTATAAATAACCATAACTTTTAAATAACTACATATATTACGTTATTTCTCTAAAAAGGGAGGTGTAGTATGAGCAACATCAATATTCAACATATAACATAACAACAACTCAAAGTACGTTCGAAATATGATCGTTCACTTATGAGTGGTCTGACCATAGCGTGGGATATGCAACGGCTGCATATTTTGCCACACACCATGCCTTTGCCTTGCGTTATGTATATGTTAAATGTATGTGACTTAAGTATATGCATATATGTAAACGTTCACTACATGCTCCCGCTGTACTCATCGACAGGCACATATATACAAAAACCCTATTGTTAGACCTAAGCATAAATTTATAATCCAAAGACAGTCATGTTACCCTTGCGATCCCTAAATTTCAATTTGGATTTCGCAAGCAGCATGGCACTCCAGAACAGCTGCATAGAGTTGTCAACTTTGCGTTAGAGGCCATAGAGAATAAAGAGTATGCGGTCGCTGTCTTCCTGGACATACAGCAAGCTTTCGACAGGGTGTGGCACCCTGGACTTCTTTACAAAGCCAAGAGACTCTTAACCCCCCAGCTGTTCCAGGTTATAAAGAGCTTCTTAGGAGGGCGCACATTCCGAGTGGCTGACGATGGGTGCAAGTCCTCCATTAAATCAATCGACGCTGGCGTTCCCCAGGGCAGTGGTCTAGGCCCCACATTGTACTCGATATATTCAGCGGATATACCAAACCAGATGGCAATCACCTCAGTCGATAAAAGCGATACGCTAATAGCGACCTACGCCGACGACACTTCGGTGCTTACAAAAAGCAGTTGCATACTACTAGCCAAAAGTGCACTGCAGGAGTTTTTGGACGCATTCTAGGAATGGGCATCGAAATGGAATGTGTACATAAACGCAGGTAAATGTGCAAACGTGACTTTCACAAATCGAGTGCAGAACTGCCCAGTCGTATCACTTAATGGAATAGTACTGGATCATTCATTTGCGTACAGGTACTTAGGTGTCATCCTAGACAGAAGCCTTACCTTCGAAAGACATGTCACGTCACTGCAGCACTCATATAGAGCCAAATTAAACAAGATTTCCTGGTTACTCTGCGCCAAAAACAAATTGTCGCTGGAAAACAAGGTCAAAATATACAAGTGCATTTTAGCTCCCAGCCTATTCTATGCCATACAGGTGTACGGTATTACTGCCAAGTCGCACCTGAATAAGATCCGTGTGCTACAAGCTAAGACTTTGAGGATGATCTCTGGGTCTCCATGGTACATAAGGACACGTAACATTGAGCGCGACCATAAGGTGCCCAAAATAGGTGACAGAATCCAAGTGATTGCCCAAAAATACACGGAGAGGCTAGGAGCTCATCCAAACTGTTTAGCTAGACGCCTAAATACTGCCTGCCACCGTAGAAGAGTAAGGAGGAGACTCAAACGCCATCACCCTCAAGACCTCCTGAACCGGGTCTTGACATAAATATCTCATACTAAAATTTAGACGATCTCCCCAGTATCACCCCTTAAGCCTCCCCCTTATAAGTTATCTTTAATTCATTTTTATGTTCTATCATAAATTATTTTGTTATTTTTAGTTTAATTTTCTGATTAGTTTAAGTTGCCTTGCAAGGTAGCAGCACACTTATCTTGTTAAATAAATTTCATTATTATTTATAAAAAAAAAAAAAAAAAAAAAAAAGACAGTCAGTCGATGGAAACCCAGTTTTGTCAACAAACAAAACAAGGGGAAAGATATAAACATTAATTATTGCACCAATGGGGGCGCAAGGACCCGCTGAAATAAATACGTGTATATATGTATATGAGCCACAAAGAAAGAAGCGATATGTGTGTCAAAAGCGCTTATTATACCTTGCCTGCCAAAAGAGCTCTCTGGGTGGGGGCGGTAAGGGGCATCAAAATGGGTATTCTGCACATATGGTGCATGACATATATACATATAAGCATGACATATATACATATAAGCGAGTATCGCTGGTGCACAAATTAACAAAAATCTAATTTTTTTCCTTTTTTATTTATTTGGCAGACGCAATAATCTTTGGGGCCTTTCCTTCACCGTTCGCATTATAAGAAATTTTCTTAATTGAAACTAGGCGCAATGTACAGGTATGTATTTATAAAATAGAACTAATTCTAATGATGGCAAAAAAAATCTTTTCTTAGTCAGGGGTCTCGAACATGAGTCTACTTGCGCCTCTGCCTGTTGCTCGGGGGGGCTGGTCGTTATGGATCGGACTCACTCGGATGATGTGGGCGTGGTCTCGCCCGTGGCCACTTCTTGGCCTGTCCTTTTGGAAAGCGTCGTTGACACGTGCGCCGAGGGTATGGCTGAGGTGCACCGCTGCGTCGGAACCTGGCCTGGGTGTGACTCTGTTGGCCTCTCTGGTCCGAGAGCTGGTCCCTTCGTTGCCGGAACCGTGGTTCGATTCTTTTATTAATTGTCTTATATATATTTTTTTTATATGTTCGTCCTGTGTCGCATTTAAATTTTAAGTTTTTTTAATTTTTGTATATCGTGACAATGTTTGAATTCACGTTTCATTATTAAATCGCAAAAAAAAAAAATATTTATTTGTTAATTTTTATTTGTACGCGTCTGCTTACTTGGTCGGTTAGAAAACTTTTCTAGCATATTTTATTATGAAGCCGACATCCAAAATAAAGATAAAACGTTTGTCTCCTCCAGCACGGCACGCCCGCCGTTGACCACTGACCAAGTCGAACTCTCTGCTGTACCTTTGGGCAGCAACATCATCGGAGCCGAATTTCGGCACACGCATACATATATGAGGCGGGCACTGTTGCTGCCCATCGGTACAGCTGCACTTTATGGTCAACGGACCAGTTGTAGGCCAAGGGCATTAACAAGGGCACCCGATCCGCTCTCCTCCCGTTACCCCTCTCTGTGCAGTGGATCGAAAGCCGGGCGTTCTTAAATTAATTGAGTACCGCTGTGTGCCCGGTTCCACCCCCGATACTTCGCACATACGACAAAAAGCTATCGGCGTGGCCGATAATAAACACTCAACCAACTAGGCAAACTATCGATTCTGATACTACAGTTGTCAACAAGTGAACAAATTTTCGAATTTGTATCATTAAATGAATTTAAAAATATGGGCACTAAATATTTAAATACATTAAAAGTAGCGCTACTAACAAAATTGACCCAAATAGACAAAAATGACGAAAGTCAAATAAAAGTAATACTGCCGAAATATCATGATGATCCTATAGAAGGAGGCCATACAGGGATTACGCGTACCCTGTTAACAATTAAGAAATACTATTACTGGCCTCAAATGACTAAGACAATTACAAAGTATGTGAAAACTTGTGTGAAAGCCAATTAGCAAAAATCCCAACACATACAAAAGCACCAATGATAATAACGAATACACCGAATACAGCTTTTGATACTGTTTTAATTGATACAATCGGACTATTACCTGGTTCAGAGAATGGAAACGAGAATGCAGTCACTATAATATGTGATCTCATTATTTATTTATTTATTAGTGGTCGACAAAACGAGTGTCTTCCTAATTATTCAATACATTATATTTACAATTATGAATTTTAGATGCTAAAAGCCTAGATAGAGAACACAAATTTCAAATAGCATCACCGACCGATGGAGGTGTTTTATTTGCCAGTCCGGCCAGCTGTGCCCCTTTTCACAGCTAATTTTGTCAGTGACGCTATTAGAGCCTACATCTAAGAAGAAGGGTGTAAGTAGGAAAAAGTGTTCTTAAGTAAAATTAAAAATAATCTTAATTTGCTATATTATTTAAGAATATATCATAAATAGGAGAAAAGAAAGTAAAAAGATTGTTAATAAAGTAAAGAACTTTATGCTAGATATACAGAGTGTTAAGTAGATAGGATAAAGAGATAGTATTGGGAAAGTAATGGGAAATCACCGACCCGGTGGGGGAAAATTTGCAGCCTGTCCGGCAAGCTATGCCCCTGCTCATAGCTGGGAATGGTCAGTGACTTCCCGAAGGTATCCTGAAAGCAACGATTTTATTAGGGGTAGAGAAAGTTCGGTAGAGAAAACGTGATGCAAACTATTGTAATTTTTACATAGCACGCGAAAAGGATTGTGCATAGCGTAGTCTGTTGTGCACGTAGATAGGAATAAGGGGCGGTAATTTCTGGTTGGTCTAGCCGGAACAGAGAATTGAAGACGCCCTAGCAGAAAAGGAGTATCTATATCGCCAACAACCAACTTATGTAGAAAGACAACACCGAGAATTGTCCTACGGTTGGTTAACGACGGAAGGTTAAGAAGAAGCAGCCTGCTGGAATAGGATGGCAACCGAAGATTAGGGTCCCAATTTAAACCTCGTAAGGCAAAAAGCAGAAATTGCTTCTGAACAGATTCAATACGATCCTGGCTATTGTTATACTGCGGAGACCAGATGCAAGAGCAGTATTCAAGGATAGGGCGAACAAGAGAGATGTACAGAAGTTTCGTTATAAAAGGATCGTTAAACTCTTTCGACCATCGTTTAATGAATCCAAGTACACCTTTTGCCTCATTAACGATGGTATCTATGTGAAGATTGAAACAGAGTTTAGAATCAAAAAGAACGCCTAAATCCTTAACTGTTAGTATACGTTGCAATGGAGTATTGTCGATTGTATAACTGACCAGATAAGGTGTAGTACGATTAAATGTCATAAACATACACTTTGAACAATTCAGATGCAATTGATTGGCCGAGCACCAAAGTTGCATAGCGTTCAAATCGTCTTGAAGACGAGAATGATGTAGGGGATTGGTGTATGATAAAATAAGTTTCACGTCGTCCGCATACATGAGTACACGGGCATGGGATATAACAGAGGGAAGATCATTTATAAAAAGAGTAAAGAGTAAAGGTCCAAGATGACTACCTTGAGGAACACCAGAAGTAACGTGAACCTGTTTAGAGGTAGTCAGCCTCAGCATTACTCTTTGGGTCCTACCTTTTAAATAAGAACTAATCCAAAGCAATAGAGACGGAGGGAAACCTATTCGGTCAAGTTTAAAAAGTAAAATGTCATGGTGCACGGAGTCAAACGCCTTACTGAAGTCAGTGTAAATGACATCAGTTTGCATTTTCGAAAGGAAAGCATCATTTACCAAGGAAGTAAACTCAAGCAGATTGGTCGTAGTAGACCGATTCTTTACGAATCCATGTTGAACAGGGGAAACAACTGATTTGCAGAAATGCTGCAAATTCGAAGTGATTATTGTTTCAAATAATTTAGGAATAGCGGACAGTTTTGCAATGCCCCTGTAATTTAGTATATCAGCCTTTCCACCTTTCTTGTGGAGAGGAATGATATAAGATTCTTTCCAAAGAGATGGAAAGACAGAAGAATCGAGGGATAGATTAAAAAGCTTTAGCAATGGATAAACAAGGGAAGAACTACACTCCTTGAGTAGACAACTAGGGATATTGTCAGGCCCAGGAGAGAAAGAAGATTTTAAAGAATTTAAAGCTAAAAGGAGAGAGGAATGGGAAATAATAGGGGGAAGTATAGAACTAGAGGAAGTAATAGTATAAGGGTAAGAATTATTATTAGGACAGACTGAAGAGTAAGTTGATTGAAAAAAATTAGCAAAGAGGTTAGCAGAATCAGAGTCATTGCTAGCTTTATCCATCCCGAGAGAAAAAGAAGATGGCAAACTTGAAGATTTACGCTTCGAGTTTACAATATTGTAAAACTGTCTTGGATTTAGGGAAAATTGCCTTTTGCAACGAGTTAGATAATTCTCATAGCATTGAGAATTCAGAAGAAAGAAGTTCGACTTGGCTATGGAATATTTAGCCAAGTCACTACACGAACCAGACATTTTAAACTTTTTAAAATATTTTGATTTTATATTTTTTAGATTCGTTAATCTGGGAGTAAACTAAGGTGGCTTTGAAGAGGTAGTCGAAGGAATTGACTTGGGAATACACATATCTAAGAGGGAGTTTAGGGTGTTATAAAAAAAGTTAATAGCAGTATTCATGTCAACCGAGTCATATAAGAAAGACCAATCGGTTGCATAAATAAGCTGATTCAGCAAGGAATAGTTTCCTTTGCGAAAGCAACGGCGGGGCTTATTGGCTGATGAGCACGAAATGAGAGGATTACAATTGAACATTGCAACCTCTAAAGTAGGATGATATACATCCTCAGGAAGAGATAAAGGAGGGGACCTAGATACATTAGAAATAAGGTAGTCGTTAACAAATACAAGATCAAGTGTTCTATTCAAATGATTAGAAATTGAATTGATTTGAAACAACGAAAGGTCAAGCATGCAATCTATAAAGTCATGCTGTGCTGAGGGCACTAAATAATTTTCGGCAGTGAAAAGTGACCAAGAGATGTTCGGCAAATTAAAATCACCCAACACAATTAATAGGTCATTATCACGCACGTGTGAAGAAACTTCTTTAATACAAGAAATATGTTTCATATAAACTTGAATATCAGAAGAAGGAGGAACATAAGAGCATGTAATATAAATATTCCGTGTAGGAAAAGACACCTTGACTGAAACAATCTCAGCGTCAGTAGGCGTACTAAAACAGAAAAGTTCTGACTGGAGAGTTGCTTTAACGGCAATTAATACCCCACCACCTCGAGTCAGCCGATCATTTCTATGCAAAATAAAATTATTCGAAAAAACCTCAAAATCAGATATGGTTGAATTTAACCATGTTTCTGAAAATGCGATTATATCCGAATCGAAGGAAGTGCTGGCCATGAAAAGATTTTTGAGTTTTGAAATGAGACCTCTGACATTCTGATAATGAATAGAGACTTGGTCAGAAGAAGAAGTTAGTTTTTTGGGGCAGAAATGGTACCTTGTATTGAAGGGACTGGAAGGGTGACAGGCTGGTTACGCTTTTTTGGCTTGAACTCGTGAACAATCATGTGTGGAGGCCAAAATTTGGGATCACAAATGATTGGGAACATATCATGTGAAACATTTATTTTGAATGATGATATTTCATGAGGAGTGGAGAAATTAAATTTAGTAATTGACACGCTAGCAGAAGATTTGCTAGCAATATAGGCTGCCAATGACTCAGAGGTGGTGTCAGACGAAAGCCGAGACACAAAAACTTGCCTACGAGGGGCAACAACAGTTAACGTAGGCGCTGATGGGGCTGCAGGGAGAACAGGATTTGGTGGGGCTAAAGAGGCACCATGATTGTTTTTAACAATCTGGGCAAGATTGCGCGCAGGTCTACCTTTGCGGCCAGGAGCTGAGGGGGCTGAGGCAGTTTGGCTAACTGGGACAGGTTCAGGTACAGGGTCTAATGGGACTATTTCACGGGATAAAATTGGGGTAATATTTGGGTAGTCGCTCGGAGAAGGCGATAATGACAACATTGGAGATGAATCCAAGTTGCTCGGAAGGGACAACACAGGCAAAGGTGTCTGGACAGACGGAGAGGGCAACTGCAAAAATTGAGGCTCCAACCGGCGATTGGTTGGAGACTCGAATTTATATTTGCTAAGCAACTCACAGCTCGAATCAAAACTACTCGAGAGCTGCTTAGCCACGCTATTTAGTTTTAAGAATTGATTTCTCACAGACTTATACATTCTGGAGAAATTAATTTGCTTGTCGATGCATTCTGGGCACGACCAACGCAAGCCGCCGCAGCCCTTCTTGGCAATTGCAGCGATCTTGTCGCAATCACGCCCAGTGAGACCTGCACATTTAGCATGCATTATATTCTCACACAGCCAGCAATTAACAAATTGCGGCAATGCAGAATCATCAGCCTGCTTGAACGTGCAAGGTTTCTTACAGCACGACATAATTACTACCAGCGTTAAAAGAATAAGCAAAAGTTGCGAGAGCGCAGAGCGAAACGAAAAACAGTGCACAAGTATAGAGCAAGTAAACGCTCAACAAATACTATTCGTACACAAACAAATTGTTTGGAGCGAAAAGCAACAGCAAAAATTTGCGAGAGCGCGATGCACAAGAATAAATTTGCTGCAGCGAACACACGCACAAACAAGTGTTTGCACAGGGGAGCACCAAAGCAAAAGAATCAAAACAGGCAATAACAACAATACGGAACTGACGCCGCGTTCAATAAAAGCAATAATTAACAGACTTACGCTGCACAACAGATAACACTTTGCACAAGTTATAAAAGCTTTTTAAATAAAGCACAAAAAATGCAAAATTTGGAAGTAAAAAACAGGATTTAAGCGCAAAAATATATAAAAATCTTGGAGCACAAGTATAACACGTCAATCACTCTCAACTGAGAACTCTCTCTGATGATTAAATATCTAGTTACAATACCAATAGCACATAAAAGTGCAAAAACAGTAGCTAAAGCAATATTTTAATCGTTTGTACTAAAGTACGGTCCTATGAAGACGTTTATAATGGACATGGGTACTGAACACAAAAATTCGCTAATAAATGACTTGTGCAAGTATATGAATATAAGAAATATACAACCAAAAGCACATCATCACCAGACATTAGGAGCAGTAGAAAGAAGTCATCGAACTTTTAATGCGTTCATATATTTCGATCGACATGGATGATTGGGATATATGGTTGCATTATTTCACCTATTGTTTCAATGCAACTCCATCTACAGTACATGAATATTGTCCCTATGAACTTGTTTATAGTAGACTACCTAGGCAATTCGACGAATTTAATAAAAATAGATCCTTTTTACAATAAAGATAAGAAGTAGCCTATAGAAGAGCAAAAACAATGTTAGAATTAGAAAAAGAAAAACGAAATTTTGAATATGATAAAAAAATAAATGATATAGAACTAGAAATAGGAACTTTAGTTATGCTAAATAATGAAACAGCACATAAGCTACTAAGTAAATATGTTGGACCATATAAGGTTATAAGCATAGAAGATAATAACAATATTACTATTATTAACATATACAAACATTTTTATAAAGTCCAATAATTATTTTTACAAAACTATTTTTACATAATAAAAGAAAAATTGTATATAATAAAAATAAATATAATGAAATATATCACGTTATTTTTCAAAAGGAGGGAGATGTAGTATGCTCATATATCGAGAGTACACTGTACCCAGCGTCTACCAAATATATTGTACAGCAACACTTTGTCGCTACATATATAGAAAATAAATAACGACACTTTGTTGTTAGGTATACATAACGCAAGCACCTAGCACATTTCAAGTGTAATGTAATATGAAACCATTTGAATATAGCGGGCACAATCGGACACCGCTCATGATATATATGCGCCTAACTCTCTCTCTCCAATACATATACATTCTTTATGTTATATATAAGCATATATACAAAAGGATGCACTGCCGCCAACTTCTCTGCCGAAGTCGGCAGCCTTAGGGCAAGTTAACATTTAAGAAACATAAAGATTCTTTCAAATAAAGACTTATGAAAGAACAAGACGTGTTCTCCTTTACTAAAACCAATTGACTTGATAATCATATCTGGCCTTACTAACGTTATTACATAGTACCTCTGCTTCAATGGCTTGTCATCCCTTAGCCGGATCTTGTGCTCCGCGATATGCGAGACCCCTTGCAGACCCTCGACGAGTGCCAGTTCCAGATCCAGATCTTCCGGCCACTCTGTACCCTCTGGGCTGGTTTCCCCTTGTGCCACGCCATTTCCGTACACCACTCTGACTCCAGATGGAGCTCCATGATTGCTCCATTCTGGCTGCTGCTACCGATCCCCTGCGTCCGTGTGGATCCTAGCCATTGATCCTAATCCCTCCGTTTCCTGGCACATTTCCACCGTGCCGCCTCTATGACCAGCGTAGATCTGTCGCTGCAGCTCTACGCGCCGCATTTTGGGCTCCTCATGCGCTCCGTCCGATCCCGATTGAGGCCCCTCCCTCGCTTCCTTACTCTTGTCCTTTTCCGTTTGTGGATGCGTGAGGCATTCTATCGGCTCTTTTCTACTCAGTTGCCGAGCAGGTGCTCCCTTTTCCTGAAATGGGAGGACTTCCTTCGGCTCTTCTCTTGTCTCAGGCCCAGCGACCGGTGCCACCACCGTCTCTAGGACCAGTTCTACCTTGCCGCAGCGTATTGTAGTGCCCATTCAAAAGATAACGTGGTCTAACATCAAAGGCATAATGACCATCGACATACTCATCACCTTCCCCGCTAGGCCAACGTCTGCCTGACTAATGCGCGTCTGCACGTATTCTTTTTTTTTCTTTTTCGACCTTTATTTTATACTTGTTTTTTTTTTTTTTTCTTATTATTCATTCTCTATTTAGTTTTTCTCTTCTATATTTGCTCCCTTTTTGTTTTTTGGCCACTCCACAAAAAATAAAAATGCACTTGATGTTATTTAAATTTTTAGCCGTCCTTCATTTAACTCGTACTTGTCTGCTCTTATTGCTCACTCTGTTTTATTTATGGTTATTACTTTCGCCGACTGTACTGACGAAATCAGCTTAGACCTCGAGTGAACTAAATTCGTCCCACTGTACAGCCGCTGCCGCGGTGCCTTAACGGCCCTTTGACGCCGACGTTGACTGGCATACTTGCGGGGCTTTAATCCGCAAACATGCCTTGCCCCTAAACGCTTCTATGTACCTGCTCGGGCACCACTTGTAAAGGAGCTACTTGCCGGGGTACAGATCTCAGTCTCACCAGGGTCAGCAAGTTACAAGACATTTGTTAATTTGCTAGGATGGTGGGCTTAGAGGGGGGAGGAAGTGCTTCAAACAAATCGTACCTCGTTCTACTTTCACAGGGAGAGGGCATGAAGTACATATACACTACCGGGCAGCAGCCTCGAATCACACACACAACCGGGCAGCAGCCTCATAAGTCAGATTAATGTTTGTTTTCGATAAAAGAACTAGCAAGCTTCATTACAAGCGTTTCTTTTTTTATTCATTTCATTTCGATAGCTATTATGCACTACCCTATTCTACTTCCCTAAGTAAAGGCCCTGCCGCACTGCCTTGCTTCACCTTCTTCAACACGCGTCTACTCACTCTGATGCTCACTCCAAAAGTTCGAGCTTTCAAGTGAAGGTGCTCTCTCGAGGACGGTGTTGGGCAACCGATCAGCAGCTGCTTAGCCACATCATTAAAATTTAAAAATTGATTTTTCACAGGATTGCAGATTCTGGAAAAAAGAGTTTGCTTGTCGATGTTTACTTGTTTACTTACAATTTCAGCTGTTTTGTCGCAATCACGCCCAACGAGACCTGCGCATTTAGCATGCATCATACTCTCACACAGGCAGCAATTAAACAAGATTCGGTTATGCGCAATCTTCAGCCTGCTTGCACGTGCACGACATATTTTCTAACGGGGTTAAAGATAAGCAAAAGTAGCCAGAGCGAGTGCACAAAAATAGAGCAAGCAAACGCTCGACATTGACCGTATGGTCAGGCTGTTAACGAAATGGTCTTCAAGATCCACAGATCTAACGAAAACTCGCTGCAATTCAATCGCGACTTCACCACTGTATGAATCTTCTTTCTTACTTGAGTGTCGCATTGAGCAATCCCAAGTAAGCTGAAACTAGCAGCTGCAATCGCTGTGCTAGCTCGTCTGTTACAAAATTAATTTGAGCCAGAATCGAGTAAACTTCTAACCAAAACGAATTCGCTATTCGTTTTAACGCTAACGACTGCTGTATACAGACTGTATTCTTCACAATTGCGTGGTTTTGGTCACTTTTTAATTATAAGACAATTTTTACGTTTGATACGCTCCACGCTTTTATTTCGGCTAATTTTAACTACAAAATATGACGACTAAAGCGGTTTTTCTTAAGCTACATAAAATGAGCTTGAAAGTATCCACACAACTACAGGGTAGCGGTCATAGTGAAATGCAGCGTACTTTGCAGCATGAACATCTTGCCCCCTTGCAATACTATTGCAATTCGTCGTCCTTGGAAGGGAGGGGGGGTCAGGTATCGTGTCGGGTGTCAATGGCTGCAGGTTCCGGAGAGGACCCAACCGAACATTGTGTTTTGCACCACCGGCAGACCGTCTTGGCTGGGTACCAGACCCAGGCGGATTATTTGCGGATAAAGGTCCGCACCGACCACCAAGGACACGGTGCCGGGCCGATGAAAGTCGGCATCCGCCAGTTTTTTCTGGATGGACTCCACGATTGGTTTTATAGGGGTCCGAATCTGAAGTTGATTCTCAGTCTGGAGAATCGTTTCCATGGTCGAGCCTTCGGACACCTTTGCGCTGATGAAAGCGGTACAAGCACCTTCTGCACCGATGCGAGTGACGGAAAGCCCTAGGGCCGCTGCCAAAGATGCATCAATGCGACTCGTTGGACTGCACGGATTGGTGAGTCGTCGAGTCTCGAAGGTTTTCGTCCCGTTTCCTAGGCAGTACACTAATGTTCCTGCGCTGGAGGAGAGACGACAGCGTTGTAGCTGGTGCTGTAGAATCGGATCGTGGCGCCCGTGTTGGGGGCGCGGCGGATGGGATGCGTCGAGAGGGGCGAGATATCTTCTTGGCATTCCGCACCTTGCCATTCGGGTTCCGCGGCCCTCTCCCTTGATGTGCAGCAATTAATGCATAAAGGAGTCGCCTTAGCGAAATCAAACCGCTGCTGGACTGATAATGCGGCTATGCCTAGCAATTCAGTATCGCATGGCCTTCGGAACCGCAATATAAACATTTAAGGGTCCCCTGATCGTTTTTTTCACTGGCCAAAGAACACGAAAACGAACCTCGATTATTGTTTTCGGAGAAAGTCTTTGACTCTGGCTTGGACAAAAATTGGGCTAATTCTTTAGCTGAATGGTCTTGATACCTACTGCTTCGCAATCACTCCATACTGGAATGATTGCATAATCGAGTTGGTCCTCCCATTTTCGTCTGGTCATTGGGTCAATTTTGAGAGTCTTGAAGCTCTTTACTCCTTCTTCCCATAAGCCACCCATGTGGCGGCCGCTTGGAGGGTTGAAGCGCCAGGACAAGTTTTAATGGCTGTAGGTTGAAATTACACGCGATTTCGTGGCTTCTATAAAGTCACGCGATAGGGATTTGGAAGCTCCAACGAACGCTTTGCCGTTGTCGGAACACATTTGTTGGGGGCACCCCCGTCGAGAAACAAATCGAGCGAAAGCATCCATTAGGCATGCTCGATCTATGTAGTTTTTTATGTCGAACGGTCCTGCGAAATTGTGCGAAATAATGCGTGTATGCGTGAACGGACGGGAGAACGTGGATCGTTCTACTGGCAAATCACCCATGAGTTGGGTTTGCAACTTCTTGCGATAAACTACACATACTCGACAGGAATTTATCGTGGCCTTAACTAGATTCCTGAGTTTGGGAAGCCAGAACTTGCTCCGGATCATGCGCATCATTATCTGTTTTCCACCATGGAGGGAGATGCGATGCGAGAAACGAAGGGGGAGACTTGTGAGGGAGCTTCCATTTGGAAGAAGGATTGGATGTCTTTCGTCATAGCGCAAAGACTCAGAAGCTCTCACACGCCCACATGCTCTCATGACTCTATTGTGATCGATGAACGGATTGAGATTAATGATGGGGCTTAAGCTTGAAATAAGTTGCTTGTCGAGTAAACACTGATACTCTTTGGGGTACTCAATGCGTTGAGTATGCACAACTAGCCGTTCTTGAACTTCGGATAGCTCAGTACTGCTAAGGTCTTTCGCAAATTGAATTTCAGGTTTCTGACAGCGTCTTACAAAACGGTACATATATGCCACGACTCTAAGTGCTTTGACGAATTCGGAGAAGCGATCTACAATGTAAGATTTTGGAGGCAGCTTTGCCAAGTTGCATTTCACGGGACGTAGCTCTTCATCAGTTTCATCGACTGATTCAATAGGAGATGGCCATTGAGACTGTGGCGATTGCCACAGCCATTCTGGTCCATGCCACCACAGATCATGGCACCCCGGCTAGCCAAATCAGCGGGGTTGCATTCGGAACGAAGTTGGTGGCTTGTGCAATTTTGGTGACTCTATTAGCCACGAAAGTCGTCCATTTGCATGGTGGCTTGTTAAGCCAGGCTAGCACTATTGTTGAGTCGGTCCAACAAAAGCTCCTGTCTTTCGACCAACAGTTGTGGTAGGAGTGCTGCAGACAGTTCCGCAAGCAGGACAGCGCCACACAACTCTTAACGAGGGAGGGAGATGGTCTTCACCGGAGCGACCCTGGACTGAAACTTCATGCGCAGTTTCAATCCGGGTGTATGTTGCTGCTCCGTAAGCGCTCTGAGACGCTTAGCAAAAATCATGGAACTGCATCTTTGCCTTAGGGGAAGATTGAACCCATCTGGGGATGCATATTTTATTGAGAGTTGCATAACTCTCGAGGAATTCTTGCTATCTTTGTAGGAGTTGGCTTGGTAAGGATTGGTCCCAACCCAGATCTTGAAGCCAGATCTCTTGCATGAAGATCTTAGCACGGACCACGAATGGAGCTAACCACCCCGCTGGCTCGAACAGCTTGGTGATTTGGGAAAGCACCTCACGTTTTGTGTAGGATTGCTTAACTTTGATGTCGGAGGGGGCGAAGAGCAACTCGTCAGTGTCTGCTCTTCAGGGTATACCGAGAGTCTTCGCAAGGCTAGTTTCTTCAATTTCCAAGAAATCGGCTCGGAGTAGATGCTCTCTTGAAAGATTGATGAGCACAGCCTTGTCGTAGGAGGTCCATTTGCGCAATAGAAATTCAGCAGTGCCCAGAGCCGTGCGTAGCTCGTCGATGGCTCGGACGGTACCAATTTTAGTATGTGCCCCGGAAAACACGTCGTCGACGTACACAAAATTGGAAATGACGTCGCCCGCCAAAGGATATTGTGAGCGAACGTCAGTGGACAGCTGCTGCAGGACCCGTATCGCCAGGAAGGGAGCACAGTTGACCCCAAAAGCGACAGTGTTCAGCTCGTAATCACAGAGCTCACCCTTACTGTTCCGGTAGAGGACTCTTTGAAATGGGGTGTGGTTTGGGTCAACGCGGATTTGGCGATAAATTTTGGTAATATCGGCGTTGAACACATAGCGGAAGAAACGCCATTTTAAGATCTGGATGGTTAGATCTGATTGCAGAACTGGTCCTGTGTGGAGGACATCGTTCAGACTTTTGCTATTTGAGGAAGGGCTTGAGGCGTTGAACACAACGCGAATCTTTGTGGCGATGCTGTCTGGCTTGAAGATAGCGTGATGAGGGAGATAGAAGTCGTTGCTAGGAGGGACTTGTTTCATATGATCCAAGTCCAGGTAATCCTTGATCACGGAGTCGTACTGCTCTTTCAGAGGAGGGTTTCTCATTAAACTACCTTCGTTTGCGTGCGATGGACCTTGAATGTCCCAAGTTTATGTGATCAAGATTCTTGTAGGGCAACGTAGCTATGTATCTGCCAGTCTCATCCCTTTGGGTGGTGCGAGTAAAGTTACTTTCGCATATGGAGTCTGACTCTTTTGCCAGTTTGGCTAGCAGATCTTCCACCTCCCAGAACTTTGTGAGAAGATCGTCTAAAAGTGGTTCGGGGCTAAGTGAAATCCTTGTGGAAAATGACGAAATTCTCGCGGCACTCGACTTAACTACTGGGCCAGTCAGGACCCAGCCAAAAATGGTCTCCATACCCAGTAGCGAACCGCATATGTTGGATTGCGTGCCGCCGAGGAGGATTGATGGGATAATGCCTGCTCCTAGAAGCACGTCAATCTGCGAGCTCATGTGGAATGAGAGATCAGCCAATTGAATATTTGATAGGTCCCTCAGAATACTGTGTGGAAGTTGATAGGAGGGCAAATTGCCAACCAAATTGGCTAAAACGAAAGCAGAGGTTTCGAACGAGGGTACAAGCGCACTGGATGGTTCTCCTTTGAGCAAAGTTTGCAAGACTGAGCCTTAACGCTCACCTTGGCTTCAAAGGAGTTAATTTTCCACATCGGGATGTCAACCTTGTTGTGCAGCGACTGTTCCCACAGTGAAAGTGTAAGCTCGGGTAGCTTGGAGGCGGACAGATAAACTAGAAGGCAATCCCAGTTCACAGTACTTATACGGGAATGCTCTAGAGCTGTCAAGCAACCTGTAGGTCTTTAATAGCAGCTCCTTATTCCTGCGAAACTGACTGGAGATTAAAGAGCACGTGAACTTGGCTGTTAAATAACAGCCTTTTGTTCTTAAATCTGTCAGTTAAGTCGCTCCACATAAATGCGAAACAATCATTTGTGAGAGCAGACTTGGACACGATTGCCTCCGCTTCCCCGCCTGTCTTTGAGTTGAGGTGAAATAGTTTTTGGACCTCAGTTAAGCGTGGATTGGTTATATAGACAGCTGTGAAAAGGTCTCGGAATGTGGGCCATTTCAAATAATCCCCATAAAAAATGTCAATCTCCACGAGAGGGAGACTGCAGCCTCTTGTCTGTTGACTGGGCGGATAAAATTACCAGACATATTCGCCTGCATAGCATGTATGGTCGATGTTTGATCCTGTGCGGAGTCATGCGGTGGTGGTAACGCTCGAGTGTTGGAAACGGCAAAAATCTATGAAATAGTGAGTGGTGCGAACGACTGCATACTCTGCATTTGTTTGCCTTACATCTGGCAACAGGGTACACCTTCCGAAGGCAATTGATGCATAAAGGAGTCGCCTTAGCGAAATCAAACCGCTGCTGGACTGATAATGCGGTTATGCTAAGCAATTCAGTATCGCATGGCCTTCGGAACCGCAATATAAACATTTAAGGGTCCCCTGATCGTTTTTTTCACTAGCCAAAGAACACGAAAACGAACCTCGATTATTGTTTTCGGAGAAAGTCTTTGACTCTGGCTTGGACAAAAATTGGGCTAATTCTTTAGCTGAATGGTCTTGATACCTACGATTCAAGGCTGCTTCGCAATCACTCCATACTGGAATGATTGCATAATCGAGTTGGTCCTCCCATTTTCGTCTGGTCATTGGGTCAACTTTGAGAGTCTTGAAGCTCTTTACTCCTTCTTCCCATAAGCCACCCATGTGGCGGCCGCTTGGAGGGTTGAAGCGCCAGGACAAGTTTTAATGGCTGTAGGTTGAAATTACACGCGATTTCGTGGCTTCTATAAAGTCACGCGATAGGGATTTGGAAGCTCCAACGAACGCTTTGCCGTTGTCGGAACACATTTGTTGGGGGCACCCCCGTCGAGAAACAAATCGAGCGAAAGCATCCATTAGGCATGCTCGATCTGTGTAGTTTTTTATGTCGAACGGTCCTGCGAATTTGTGCGAAATAATGCGTGTATGCGTGAACGGACGGGAGAACGTGGATCGTTCTACTGGCAAATCACCCATGAGTTGGGTTTGCAACTTCTTGCGATAAACTACACATACTCGACAGGAATTTATCGTGGCCTTAACTAGATTCCTGAGTTTGGGAAGCCAGAACTTGCTCCGGATCATGCGCATCATTATCTGTTTTCCACCATGGAGGGAGATGCGATGCGAGAAACGAAGGAGGAGACTTGTGAGGGAGCTTCCATTTGGAAGAAGGATTGGATGTCTTTCGTCATAGCGCAAAGACTCAGAAGCTCTCACACGCCCACATGCTCTCATGACTCTATTGTGATCGATGAACGGATTGAGATTAATGATGGGGCTTAAGCTTGAAATAAGTTGCTTGTCGAGTAAACACTGATACTCTTTGGGGTACTCAATGCGTTGAGTATGCACAACTAGCCGTTCTTGAACTTCGGATAGCTCAGTACTGCTAAGGTCTTTCGCAAATTGAATTTCAGGTTTCTGACAGCGTCTTACAAAACGGTACACATATGCCACGACTCTAAGTGCTTTGACGAATTCGGAGAAGCGATCTACAATGTAAGATTTTGGAGGCAGCTTTGCCAAGTTGCATTTCACGGGACGTAGCTCTTCATCAGTTTCATCGACTGATTCAATAGGAGATGGCCATTGAGACTGTGGCGATTTCCACAGCCATTCTGGTCCATGCCACCACAGATCATGGCACCCCGGCTAGCCAAATCAGCGGGGTTGCATTCGGAACGAAGTTGGTGGCTTGTGCAATTTTGGTGACTCTATAAGCCACGAAAGTCGTCCATTTGCATGGTGGCTTGTTAAGCCAGGCTAGCACTATTGTTGAGTCGGTCCAACAAAAGCTCCTGTCTTTCGACCAACAGTTGTGGTAGGAGTGCTGCAGACAGTTCCGCAAGCAGGACAGCGCCACACAACTCTTAACGAGGGAGGGAGATGGTCTTCACCGGAGCGACCCTGGACTGAAACTTCATGCGCAGTTTCAATCCGGGTGTATATTGCTGCTCCGTAAGCGCTCTGAGACGCTTAGCAAAAATCATGGAACTGCATCTTTGCCTTATGGGAAGATTGAACCCATCTGGGGATGCATATTTTATTGAGAGTTGCATAACTCTCGAGGAATTCTTGCTATCTTTGTAGGAGTTGGCTTGGTAAGGATTGGTCCCAACCCAGATCTTGAAGCCAGATCTCTTGCATGAAGATCTTAGCACGGACCACGACTGGAGCTAACCACCCCGCTGGCTCGAACAGCTTGGTGATTTGGGAAAGCACCTCACGTTTTGTGTAGGATTGCTTAACTTTGATGTCGGAGGGGGCGAAGAGCAACTCGTCAGTGTCTGCTCTTCAGGGTATACCGAGAGTCTTCGCAAGGCTAGTTTCTTCAATTTCCAAGAAATCGGCTCGGAGTAGATGCTCTCTTGAAAGATTGATGAGCACAGCCTTGTCGTAGGAGGTCCATTTGCGCAATAGAAATTCAGCAGTGCCCAGAGCCGTGCGTAGCTCGTCGATGGCTCGGACGGTACCAATTTTAGTATGTGCCCCGGAAAACACGTCGTCGACGTACACAAAATTGGAAATGACGTCGCCCGCCAAAGGATATTGTGAGCGAACGTCAGTGGACAGCTGCTGCAGGACCCGTATCGCCAGGAAGGGAGCACAGTTGACCCCAAAAGCGACAGTGTTCAGCTCGTAATCACAGAGCTCACCCTTACTGTTCCGGTAGAGGACTCTTTGAAATGGGGTGTGGTTTGGGTCAACGCGGATTTGGCGATAAATTTGGGTAATATCGGCGTTGAACACATAGCGGAAGAAACGCCATTTTAAGATCTGGATGGTTAGATCTGATTGCAGAACTGGTCCTGTGTGGAGGACATCGTTCAGACTTTTGCTATTTGAGGAAGGGCTTGAGGCGTTGAACACAACGCGAATCTTTGTGGCGATGCTGTCTGGCTTGAAGATACTTAAACTACCTTCGTTTTTCAGAAACTGAACAAGTGCGATGGACCTTGAATGTCCCAAGTTTATGTGATCAAGATTCTTGTAGGGCAACGTAGCTATGTATCTGCCAGTCTCATCCCTTTGGGTGGTGCGAGTAAAGTTACTTTCGCATATGGAGTCTGACTCTTTTGCCAGTTTGGCTAGCAGATCTTCCACCTCCCAGAACTTTGTGAGAAGATCGTCTAAAAGTGGTTCGGGGCTAAGTGAAATCCTTGTGGAAAATGACGAAATTCTCGCGGCACTCGACTTAACTACTGGGCCAGTCAGGACCCAGCCAAAAATGGTCTCCATACCCAGTAGCGAACCGCATATGTTGGATTGCGTGCCGCCGAGGAGGATTGATGGGATAATGCCTGCTCCTAGAAGCACGTCAATCTGCGAGCTCATGTGGAATGAGAGATCAGCCAATTGAATATTTGATAGGTCCCTCAGAATACTGTGTGGAAGTTGATACGAGGGCAAATTGCCAACCAAATTGGCTAAAACGAAAGCAGAGGTTTCGAACGAGGGCACAAACGCACTGGATGGTTCTCCTTTGAGCAAAGTTTGCAAGACTGAGCCTTAACGCTCACCTTGGCTTCAAAGGAGTTAATTTTCCACATCGGGATGTCAACCTTGTTGTGCAGCGACTGTTCCCACAGTGAAAGTGTAAGCTCGGGTAGCTTGGAGCGCACAGATAAACTAGAAGGCAATCCCAGTTCACAGTACTTATACGGGAATGCTCTAGAGAATTTAAGCAACCTGTAGGTCTTTAATAGCAGCTCCTTGTTCCTGCGAAACTGACGAGATTAAAGAGCACGTGAAGTTGGCTGTTAAATAACAGCCTTTTGTTCTTAAATCTGTCAGTTAAGTCGCTCCACGTAAATGCGAAACAATCATTTGTGAGAGCAGACTTGGACACGATTGCCTCCGCTTCCCCGCCTGTCTTTGAGTTGAGGTGAAATAGTTTTTGGACCTCAGTTAACCGTGGATTGGTTATATAGACAGCTGTGAAAAGGTCTCGGAAAGTGGGCCATTTCAAATAATCCCCATAAAAAATGTCAATCTCCACGAGAGGGAGACTGCAGCCTCTTGTCTGTTGACTGGGCGGATAAAATTACCAGAAGCTCTTTACTCCTTCCCATAAGCCACCCATGTGGCGGCCGCTTGGAGGGTTGAAGCGCCAGGACAAGTTTTAATGGCTGTAGGTTGAAATTACACGCGATTTCGTGGCTTCTATAAAGTCACGCGATAGGGATTTGGAAGCTCCAACGAACGCTTTGCCGTTGTCGGAACACATTTGTTGGGGGCACCCCCGTCGAGAAACAAATCGAGCGAAAGCATCCATTAGGCATGCTCGATCTATGTAGTTTTTTATGTCGAACGGTCCTGCGAAATTGTGCGAAATAATGCGTGTATGCGTGAACGGACGGGAGAACGTGGATCGTTCTACTGGCAAATCACCCATGAGTTGGGTTTGCAACTTCTTGCGATAAACTACACATACTCGACAGGAATTTATCGTGCCCTTAACTAGATTCCTGAGTTTGGGAAGCCAGAACTTGCTCCGGATCATGCGCATCATTATCTGTTTTCCACCATGGAGGGAGATGCGATGCGAGAAACGAAGGAGGAGACTTGTGAGGGAGCTTCCATTTGGAAGAAGGATTGGATGTCTTTCGTCATAGCGCAAAGACTCAGAAGCTCTCACACGCCCACATGCTCTCATGACTCCATTGTGATCGATGAACGGATTGAGATTAATGATGGGGCTTAAGCTTGAAATAAGTTGCTTGTCGAGTAAACACTGATACTCTTTGGGGTACTCAATGCGTTGAGTATGCACAACTAGCCGTTCTTGAACTTCGGATAGCTCAGTACTGCTAAGGTCTTTCGCAAATTGAATTTCAGGTTTCTGACAGCGTCTTACAAAACGGTACATATATGCCACGACTCTAAGTGCTTTGACGAATTCGGAGAAGCGATCTACAATGTAAGATTTTGGAGGCAGCTTTGCCAAGCTGCATTTCACGGGACGTAGCTCTTCATCAGTTTCATCGACTGATTCAATAGGAGATGGCCATTGAGACTGTGGCGATTGTAGCCATTCTGGTCCATGCCACCACAGATCATGGCACCCCGGCTAGCTAAATCAGCGGGGTTGCATTCGGAACGAAGTTGGTGGCTTGTGCAATTTTGGTGACTCTATTAGCCACGAAAGTCGTCCATTTGCATGGTGGCTTGTTAAGCCAGGCTAGCACTATTGTTGAGTCGGTCCAACAAAAGCTCCTGTCTTTCGACCAACAGTTGTGGTAGGAGTGCTGCAGACAGTTCCGCAAGCAGGACAGCGCCACACAACTCTTAACGAGGGAGGGAGATGGTCTTCACCGGAGCGACCCTGGACTGAAACTTCATGCGCAGTTTCAATCCGGGTGTATATTGCTGCTCCGTAAGCGCTCTGAGACGCTTAGCAAAAATCATGGAACTGCATCTTTGCCTTAGGGGAAGATTGAACCCATCTGGGGATGCATATTTTATTGAGAGTTGCATAACTCTCGAGGAATTCTTGCTATCTTTGTAGGAGTTGGCTTGGTAAGGATTGGTCCCAACCCAGATCTTGAAGCCAGATCTCTTGCATGAAGATCTTAGCACGGACCACGACTGGAGCTAACCACCCCGCTGGCTCGAACAGCTTGGTGATTTGGGAAAGCACCTCACGTTTTGTGTAGGATTGCTTAACTTTGATGTCGGAGGGGGCGAAGAGCAACTCGTCAGTGTCTGCTTTCCAGCGTATACCGAGAGTCTTCGCAAGGCTAGCTTCTTCAATTTCCAAGAAATCGACTCGGAGTAGATGCTCTCTTGAAAGATTGATGAGCACAGCCTTGTCGTAGGAGGTCCATTTGCGCAATAGAAATTCAGCAGTGCCCAGAGCCGTGCGTAGCTCGTCGATGGCTCGGACGGTACCAATTTTAGTATGTGCCCCGGAAAACACGTCGTCGACGTACACAAAATTGGAAATGACGTCGGTCGCCAAAGGATATTGTGAGCGAACGTCAGTGGACAGCTGCTGCAGGACCCGTATCGCCAGGAAGGGAGCACAGTTGACCCCAAAAGCGACAGCGTTCAAGAAGTCGTTGCTACGAGGAGGGACTTGTTTCATATGATCCAAGTCCAGGTAATCCTTGATCACGGAGTCGTACTGCTCTTTCAGAGGAGGGTTTCTCATTAAACTACCTTCGTTTTTTAGAAACTGAACAAGTGCGATGGACCTTGAATGTCCCAAGTTTATGTGATCAAGATTCTTGTAGGGCAACGTAGCTATGTATCTGCCAGTCTCATCCCTTTGGGTGGTGCGAGTAAAGTTACTTTCGCATATGGAGTCTGACTCTTTTGCCAGTTTGGCTGGCAGATCTTCCACCTCCCAGAACTTTGTGAGAAGATCGTCTAAAAGTGGTTCGGGGCTAAGTGAAATCCTTGTGGAAAATGACGAAATTCTCGCGGCACTCGACTTAACTACTGGGCCAGTCAGGACCCAGCCAAAAATGGTCTCTATACCCAGTAGCGAACCGCATATGTTGGATTGCGTGCCGCCGAGGAGGATTGATGGGATAATGCCTGCTCCTAGAAGCACGTCAATCTGCGAGCTCATGTGGAATGAGAGATCAGCCAATTGAATATTTGATAGGTCCCTCAGAATACTGTGTGGAAGTTGATACGAGGGCAAATTGCCAACCAAATTGGCTAAAACGAAAGCAGAGGTTTCGAACGAGGGCACAAGCGCACTGGATGGTTCTCCTTTGAGCAAAGTTTGCAAGACTGAGCCTTAACGCTCACCTTGGCTTCAAAGGAGTTAATTTTCCACATCGGGATGTCAACCTTGTTGTGCAGCGACTGTTCCCACAGTGAAAGTGTAAGCTCGGGTAGCTTCGAGGCGCACAGATAAACTAGAAGGCAATCCCAGCTCTAGAGCTGTCAAGCAACCTGTAGGTCTTTAATAGCAGCTCCTTATTCCTGCGAAACTGACTGGAGATTAAAGAGCACGTGAAGTTGGCTGTTAAATAACAGCCTTTTGTTCTCAAATCTGTCAGTTAAGTCGCTCCACGTAAATGCGAAACAATCATTTGTGAGAGCAGACTTGGACACGATTGCCTCCGCTTCCCCGCCTGTCTTTGAGTTGAGGTGAAATAGTTTTTCGACCTCAGTTAACCGTGGATTGGTTATATAGACAGCTGTGAAAAGGTCTCGGAAAGTGGGCCTTTTCAAATAATCCCCATAAAAAATGTCAATCTCCACGAGAGGGAGACTGCAGCCTCTTGTCTGTTGACTGGGCGGATAAAATTACCAGACATATTCGCCTGCATAGCATGTGTGGTCGATGTTTGATCCTGTGCGGAGTCATGCGGTGGTGGTAACGCTCGAGTGTTGGAAACGGCAAAAATCTATGAAACAGTGAGTGGTGCGAACGACTGCATACTCTGCATTTGTTTGCCTTACATCTGGCAACAGGGTACACCTTCCGAAGGCAATTGATGCATAAAGGAGTCGCCTTAGCGAAATCAAACCGCTGCTGGACTGATAATGCGGTTATGCTAAGCAATTCAGTATCGCATGGCCTTCGGAACCGCAATATAAACATTTAAGGGTCCCCTGATCGTTTTTTTCACTATCCAAAGAACACGAAAACGAACCTCGATTATTGTTTTCGGAGAAAGTCTTTGACTCTGGCTTGGACAAAAATTGGGCTAATTCTTTAGCTGAATGGTCTTGATACCTACGATTCAAGGCTGCTTCGCAATCACTCCATACTGGAATGATTGCATAATCGAGTTGGTCCTCCCATTTTCGTCTGGTCATTGGGTCAACTTTGAGAGTCTTGAAGCTCTTTACTCCTTCTTCCCATAAGCCACCCATGTGGCGGCCGCCACATGTAGGTTGTAGGCTGTAGGTTGAAATTACACGCGATTTCGTAGCTTCTATAAAGTCACGCGATAGGGATTTGGAAGCTCCAACGAACGCTTTGCCGTTGTCGGAACACATTTGTTGGGGGCACCCCCGTCGAGAAACAAATCGAGCGAAAGCATCCATTAGGCATGCTCGATCTATGTAGTTTTTTATGTCGAACGGTCCTGCGAAATTGTGCGAAATAATGCGTGTATGCGTGAACGGACGGGAGATCGTGGATCGTTCTACTGGCAAATCACCCATGAGTTGGGTTTGCAACTTCTTGCGATAAACTACACATACTCGACAGGAGTTTATCGTGCCCTTAACTAGATTCCTGAGTTTGGGAAGCCAGAACTTGCTCCGGATCATGCGCATCATTATCTGTTTTCCACCATGGAGGGAGATGCGATGCGTGAAACGAAGGAGGAGACGTGTGAGGGAGCTTCCATTTGGAAGAAGGATTGGATGTCTTTCGTCATAGCGCAAAGACTCAGAAGCTCTCACACGCCCACATGCTCTCATGACTCCATTGTGATCGATGAACGGCATGAGATTAATGATGGGGTTTGAGCTTGAAATAACTTGCTTGTCGAGTAAACACTGATACTCTTTGGGGTACTCAATGCGTTGAGTATGCACAACTAGCCGTTCTTGAGCTTCGGATAGCTCAGTACTGCTAAGGTCTTTCGCAAATTGAATTTCAGGTTTCTGACAGCGTCTTACAAAACGGTACATATATGCCACGACTCTAAGTGCTTTGACGAATTCGGAGAAGCGATCTACAATGTGAGATTTTGGAGGCAGCTTTGCCAAGTTGCATTTCACGGGACGTAGCTCTTCATCAGTTTCATCGACTGATTCAATAGGAGATGGCCATTGAGACTGTGGCGATTGTAGCCATTCTGGTCCATGCCACCACAGATCATGGCACCCCGGCTAGCTAAATCAGCGGGGTTGCATTCGGAACGAAGTTGGTGGCTTGTGCAATTTTGGTGACTCTATTAGCCACGAAAGTCGTCCATTTGCATGGTGGCTTGTTAAGCCAGGCTAGCACTATTGTTGAGTCGGTCCAACAAAAGCTCCTGTCTTTCGACCAACAGTTGTGGTAGGAGTGCTGCAGACAGTTCCGCAAGCAGCACAGCGCCACACAACTCTTAACGAGGGAGGGAGATGGTCTTCACCGGAGCGACCCTGGACTGAAACTTCATGCGCAGTTTCAATCCGGGTGTATATTGCTGCTCCGTAAGCGCTCTGAGACGCTTAGCAAAAATCATGGAAGTGCATCTTTGCCTTAGGGGAAGATTGAACCCATCTGGGGATGCGTATTTTATTGAGAGTTGCATAACTCTCGAGGAATTCTTGCTATCTTTGTAGGAGTTGGCTTGGTAAGGATTGGTCCCAACCCAGATCATGAAGCCAGATCTCTTGCATGAAGATCTTAGCACGGACCACGAATGGAGCTAACCACCCCGCTGGCTCGAACAGCTTGGTGATTTGGGAAAGCACCTCACGTTTTGTGTAGGATTGCTTAACTTTGATGTCGGAGGGGGCGAAGAGCAACTCGTCAGTGTCTGCTTTCCAGCGTATACCGAGAGTCTTCGCAAGGCTAGCTTCTTCAATTTCCAAGAAATCGACTCGGAGTAGATGCTCTCTTGAAAGATTGATGAGCACAGCCTTGTCGTTGGAGGTCCATTTGCGCAATAGAAATCCAGCAGTACCCAGAGCCGTGCGTAGCTCGTCGATGGCTCGGACGGTACCAATTTTAGTATGTGCCCCGGAAAACAGTGGACAGCTGCTGCAGGACCCGTATCGCCAGGAAGGGAGCACAGTTGACCCCAAAAGCGACAGTGTTCAGCTCGTAATCACAGAGCTCACCCTTACTGTTCCGGTAGAGGACTCTTTGAAATGGGGTGTGGTTTGGGTCAACGCGGATTTGGCGATAAATTTTGGTAATATCGGCGTTGAACACATAGCGGAAGAAACGCCATTTTAAGATCTGGATGGTTAGATCTGATTGCAGAACTGGTCCTGTGTGGAGGACATCGTTCAGACTTTTGCTATTTGAGGAAGGGCTTGAGGCGTTGAACACAACGCGAATCTTTGTGGCGATGCTGTCTGGCTTGAAGATAGCGTGATGAGGGAGATAGAAGTCGTTGCTAGGAGGGACTTGTTTCATATGATCCAAGTCCAGGTAATCCTTGATCACGGAGTCGTACTGCTCTTTCAGAGGAGGGTTTCTCATTAAACTACCTTCGTTTTTCAGAAACTGAACAAGTGCGATGGACCTTGAATGTCCCAAGTTTATGTGATCAAGATTCTTGTAGGGCAACGTAGCTATGTATCTGCCAGTCTCATCCCTTTGGGTGGTGCGAGTAAAGTTACTTTCGCATATGGAGTCTGACTCTTTTGCCAGTTTGGCTGGCAGATCTTCCACCTCCCAGAACTTTGTGAGAAGATCGTCTAAAAGTGGTTCGGGGCTAAGTGAAATCCTTGTGGAAAATGACGAAATTCTCGCGGCACTCGACTTAACTACTGGGCCCGTCAGGACCCAGCCAAAAATGGTCTCTATACCCAGTAGCGAACCGCATATGTTGGATTGCGTGCCGCCGAGGAGGATTGATGGGATAATGCCTGCTCCTAGAAGCACGTCAATCTGCGAGCTCATGTGGAATGAGAGATCAGCCAATTGAATATTTGATAGGTCCCTCAGAATACTGTGTGGAAGTTGATACGAGGGCAAATTGCCAACCAAATTGGCTAAAACGAAAGCAGAGGTTTCGAACGAGGGCACAAACGCACTGGATGGTTCTCCTTTGAGCAAAGTTTGCAAGACTGAGCCTTAACGCTCACCTTGGCTTCAAAGG
This sequence comes from Drosophila montana, assembly GCF_035044405.1. Lineage (NCBI taxonomy): Eukaryota > Metazoa > Arthropoda > Insecta > Diptera > Drosophilidae > Drosophila > Drosophila montana. Next base: position 126,731 of record NW_026996255.1, on the reverse strand, counting down.
AGTTAATTTTCCACATCGGGATGTCAACCTTGTTGTGCAGCGACTGTTCCCACAGTGAAAGTGTAAGCTCGGGTAGCTTGGAGGCGCACAGATAAACTAGAAGGCAATCCCAGTTCACAGTACTTATACGGGAATGCTCTAGAGCTGTCAAGCAACCTGTAGGTCTTTAATAGCAGCTCCTTGTTCCTGCGAAACTGACTGGAGATTAAAGAGCACGTGAAGTTGGCTGTTAAATAACAGCCTTTTGTTCTCAAATCTGTCAGTTAAGTCGCTCCACGTAAATGCGAAACAATCATTTGTGAGAGCAGACTTGGACACGATTGCCTCCGCTTCCCCGCCTGTCTTTGAGTTGAGGTGAAATAGTTTTTGGACCTCAGTTAACCGTGGATTGGTTATATAGACAGCTGTGAAAAGGTCTCGGAAAGTGGGCCATTTCAAATAATCCCCATAAAAAATGTCAATCTCCACGAGAGGGAGACTGCAGCCTATTGTCTGTTGACTGGGCGGATAAAATTACCAGAAGCTCTTTACTCCTTTCCATAAGCCACCCATGTGGCGGCCGCTTGGAGGGTTGAAGCGCCAGGACAAGTTTTAATGGCTGTAGGTTGAAATTACACGCGATTTCGTGGCTTCTATAAAGTCACGCGATAGGGATTTGGAAGCTCCAACGAACGCTTTGCCGTTGTCGGAACACATTTGTTGGGGGCACCCCCGTCGAGAAACAAATCGAGCGAAAGCATCCATTAGGCATGCTCGATCTATGTAGTTTTTTATGTCGAACGGTCCTGCGAAATTGTGCGAAATAATGCGTGTATGCGTGAACGGACGGGAGAACGTGGATCGTTCTACTGGCAAATCACCCATGAGTTGGGTTTGCAACTTCGTGCGATAAACTACACATACTCGACAAGAATTTATCGTGCCCTTAACTAGATTCCTGAGTTTGGGAAGCCAGAACTTGCTCCGGATCATGCGCATCATTATCTGTTTTCCACCATGGAGGGAGATTCGATGCGAGAAACGAAGGAGGAGACTTGTGAGGGAGCTTCCATTTGGAAGAAGGATTGGATGTCTTTCGTCATAGCGCAAAGACTCAGAAGCTCTCACACGCCCACATGCTCTCATGACTCCATTGTGATCGATGAACGGCATGAGATTAATGATGGGGCTTAAGCTTGAAATAAGTTGCTTGTCGAGTAAACACTGATACTCTTTGGGGTACTCAATGCGTTGAGTATGCACAACTAGCCGTTCTTGAACTTAAGATAGCTCAGTACTGCTAAGGTCTTTTGCAAATTGAATTTCAGGTTTCTGACAGCGCCTTATAAAACGGTACATATATGCCACGACTCTAAGTGCTTTGACGAATTCGGAGAAGCGATCTACAATGTGAGATTTTGGAGGCTACTTTGCCAAGTTGCATTTCACGGGACGTAGCTCTTCATCAGTTTCATCGACTGATTCAATAGGATTTGGCCATTGAGACTGTGGCGATTGTAGCCATTCTGGTCCATGCCACCACAGATCATTGGCCACGAGGTCGCATGATGGAACACCCCGGCTACCCAAATCAGCGGGGTTACATTCGGAACGAAGTTGGTGGCTTGTGCAATTTTGGTGACTCTATTAGCCACGAAAGTCGTCCATTTTCATGGTGGCTTGTTAAGCCAGGCTAGCACTATTGTTGAGTCGGTCCAACAAAAGCTCCTGTCTTTCGACCGACAGTTGTGGTAGGAGTGTTACAGACAGTTCCGCAAGCAGGACAGCGCCACCCAACTCTAAGCGAGGGAGGGAGATGGTCTTCACCGAAGCGCCCTGGTTTTCGCTGTCAGCAGATGAACTGCTGCTCCGTAAGAGCTCTGAGACGCTTAGCAAAAATCATGGAAGTGCATCTTTGCCTTAGGGGAAACTACCTTCGTTTTTCAGAAACTGAACAAGTGCGATGGACCTTGAATGTCCCAAGTTTATGTGATCAAGATTCTTGTAGGGCAACGTAGCTATGTATCTGCCAGTCTCATCCCTTTGGGTGGTGCGAGTAAAGTTACTTTCGCATATGGAGTCTGACTCTTTTGCCAGTTTGGCTGGCAGATCTTCCACCTCCCAGAACTTTGTGAGAAGATCGTCTAAAAGTGGTTCGGGGCTAAGTGAAATCCTTGTGGAAAATGACGAAATTCTCGCGGCACTCGACTTAACTACTGGGCCAGTCAGGACCCAGCCAAAAATGGTCTCTATACCCAGTAGCGAACCGCATATGTTGGATTGCGTGCCGCCGAGGAGGATTGATGGGATAATGCCTGCTCCTAGAAGCACGTCAATCTGCGAGCTCATGTGGAATGAGAGATCAGCCAATTGAATATTTGATAGGTCCCTCAGAATACTGTGTGGAAGTTGATACGAGGGCAAATTGCCAACCAAATTGGCTAAAACGAAAGCAGAGGTTTCGAACGAGGGCACAAACGCACTGGATGGTTCTCCTTTGAGCAAAGTTTGCAAGACTGAGCCTTAACGCTCACCTTGGCTTCAAAGGAGTTAATTTTCCACATCGGGATGTCAACCTTGTTGTGCAGCGACTGTTCCCACAGTGAAAGTGTAAGCTCGGGTAGCTTGGAGGCGCACAGATAAACTAGAAGGCAATCCCAGTTCACAGTACTTATACGGGAATGCTCTAGAGCTGTCAAGCAACCTGTAGGTCTTTAATAGCAGCTCCTTGTTCCTGCGAAACTGACTGGAGATTAAAGAGCACGTGAAGTTGGCTGTTAAATAACAGCCTTTTGTTCTCAAATCTGTCAGTTAAGTCGCTCCACGTAAATGCGAAACAATCATTTGTGAGAGCAGACTTGGACACGATTGCCTCCGCTTCCCCGCCTGTCTTTGAGTTGAGGTGAAATAGTTTTTGGACCTCAGTTAACCGTGGATTGGTTATATAGACAGCTGTGAAAAGGTCTCGGAAAGTGGGCCATTTCAAATAATCCCCATAAAAAATGTCAATCTCCACGAGAGGGAGACTGCAGCCTCTTGTCTGTTGACTGGGCGGATAAAATTACCAGAAGCTCTTTACTCCTTTCCATAAGCCACCCATGTGGCGGCCGCTTGGAGGGTTGAAGCGCCAGGACAAGTTTTAATGGCTGTAGGTTGAAATTACACGCGATCTCGTGGCTTCTATAAAGTCACGCGATAGGGATTTGGAAGCTCCAACGAACGCTTTGCCGTTGTCGAAACACATTTGTTGGGGGCACCCCCGTCGAGAAACAAATCGAGCGAAAGCATCCATTAGGCATGCTCGATCTATGTAGTTTTTTATGTCGAACGGTCCTGCGAAATTGTGCGAAATAATGCGTGTATGCGTGAACGGACGGGAGAACGTGGATCGTTCTACTGGCAAATCACCCATGAGTTGGGTTTGCAACTTCGTGCGATAAACTACTAAACTAAATTTATCGTGCCCTTAACTAGATTCCTGAGTTTGGGAAGCCAGAACTTGCTCCGGATCATGCGCATCATTATCTGTTTTCCACCATGGAGGGAGATGCGATGCGAGAAACGAAGGAGGAGACTTGTGAGGGAGCTTCCATTTGGAAGAAGGATTGGATGTCTTTCGTCATAGCGCAAAGACTCAGAAGCTCTCACACGCCCACATGCTCTCATGACTCCATTGTGATCGATGAACGGCATGAGATTAATGATGGGGCTTAAGCTTGAAATAAGTTGCTTGTCGAGTAAACACTGATACTCTTTGGGGTACTCAATGCGTTGAGTATGCACAACTAGCCGTTCTTGAACTTCGGATAGCTCAGTACTGCTAAGGTCTTTTGCAAATTGAATTTCAGGTTTCTGACAGCGCCTTATAAAACGGTACATATATGCCACGACTCTAAGTGCTTTGACGAATTCTTCCCTTAGGGGAAGATTGAACCCATCTGGGGATGCGTATTTTATTGAGAGTTGCATAACTCTCGAGGAATTCTTGCTATCTTTGTAGGAGTTGGCTTGGTAAGGATTGGTCCCAACCCAGATCATGAAGCCAGATCTCTTGCATGAAGATCTTAGCACGGACCACGACTGGAGCTAACCACCCCGCTGGCTCGAACAGCTTGGTGATTTGGGATAGCACTTCACGTTTTGTGTAGGATTGCTTAACTTTGATGTCGGAGGGGGCGAAGAGCAACTCGTCAGTGTCTGCTTTCCAGCGTATACCGAGAGTCTTCGCAAGGCTAGCTTCTTCAATTTCCAAGAAATCGACTCGGAGTAGATGCTCCCTTGAAAAATTGATGAGCACAGCCTTGTCGTTGGAGGTCCATTTGCGCAATAGAAATCCAGCAGTACCCAGAGCCGTGCGTAGCTCGTCGATGGCTCGGACGGTACCAATTTTAGTATGTGCCCCGGCAAGCACGTCGTCGACGTACACAAAATTGGAAATGACGTCGCCCGCCAAAGGATATTGTGAGCGAACGTCAGTGGACAGCTGCTGCAGGACCCGTATTGCCAGGAAGGGAGCATAGTTGACTCCAAAAGCGACAGTGTTCAGCTCGTAATCACAGAGCTCACCCTTACTGTTCTGGTAGAGGACTCTTTGGAATGGGGTGTGGTCTGGGTCAACGCGGATTTGGCGATAAATTTTGGTAATATCGGCGTTGAACACATACCGGAAGAAACGCCATTTCAAGATCTGGATGGTTAAATCTGATTGCAGAACTGGTCCTGTGTGGAGGACATCGTTCAGACTTTTGCTATTTGAGGAAGGGCTGGAGGCGTTGAACACAACGCGAATCTTTGTGGCGATGCTGTCTGGTTTGAAGATAGCGTGATGAGGGAGATAGAAGTTATTGGAGTCGTTGCTTATCCAAGTCCAGGTAATCCTTGATCACGGAGTCGAACTGCTCTTTTAGAGGAGGGTTTCTCATTAAACGACCTTCGTTTCTCAGAAACTGAAAAAGTGCTATGAACCTTGAATGTTCCAAGTTTATGTGATCAGGATTCTTGTAGGGCAACGTAACTATGTATCTGCCAGTCTCATTCCTTTGGGTGGTGCGAGTAAAGTTACTTTCGTATATGGAGTCTGACTCTTTTGCCAGTTTGGCTAGCAGATCTTCCACCTCCCAGAACTTTGTGAGAATATCGTCTAAAAGCAGTTCGGGGCTGAGTGAAATCCTTGTGGAAAATGACGAAATTCTCGCGGCATTCGACTTAACTACTGGGCCAGTCAGGACCCAGCCAAAAATGGTCTCAATACCCAGTAGCGAACCGCATATGTTGGATTGCGTGCCGCCGAGGAGGATTGATGAGAGCTGTCAAGCAACCTGTAGGTCTTTAATAGCAGCTCCTTATTCCTGCGAAACTGACTGGAGATTAAAGAGCACGTGAAGTTGACTATTAACTAACAGCCTTTTGTTCTCAAATCTGTCAGTTAAGTCGCTCCACGTAGATGCGAACCAATCATTTGTGAGAGGAGACTTGGACACGATTGCCTTCGCTTCCCCGCCTGTCTTTGAGTTGAGGTGAAATAGTTTTTCGACCTCAGTTAACCGTGGATTGTTTATATAGACAGCTGTGAAAAGGTCTCGGAAAGTGGGCCTTTTCAAATAATCCCCATAAAAAATGTCAATCTCCACGAGAGGGAGACTGTGTGTTTTAAACGTGATGTCAGCATGTAGGTTTAGCAACAACAATTTTTTATGTACATATGTATGTGTTGTAAGCGCAGTGACTCACTGCCAGTGAGAGATTTATTGGGGATTCGAGTGCTCGCTTGTGCCTTATATATATTAAAATTTACATCCTGGCGATAATGACAATGTTGCCAATAACTGAATATCAGAACGATAACTGTACATTTACATTTTTTGCGTTTTCCTGGGATGCCAAAGAATAAGATCGAATAACAGAGAAACTAGATTTCATACTCGTATTAGTGAGTCGACTGGTAAATAAAATACGAGTCGATTGTTTTGCTTTTTTCACATACGCTCTGTGTAAACTAAAGTGACGTCAAATATCTTGCAATTAATTATGAGTTTATACACCTCAATAAAGCATTTATATATGCACATAGACATCGGTACAGGAAATGCTTGGCATGCATGCTAGCAAAAGTTTTTTGACTAAAGATTGTGAAAGTTCTGTTAAAAAGAAACAAAAAGTGAATGGTATGGCGGCCTACACAGATTCACTTAACGTCGGTGTATCAAAAAATACCAAACTTTTTTTTAAGTACCATGAACTTAAATTTAATTTGCTAAAATTAAATCATTTGTGAGAGGAGACTTGGACACGATTGCCTTCGCTTCCCCGCCTGTCTTTGAGTTGAGGTGAAATAGTTTTTCGACCTCAGTTAACCGTGGATTGGTTATATAGACAGCTGTGAAAAGGTCTCGGAAAGTGGGCCATTTCAAATAATCCCCATAAAAAATGTCAATCTCCACGAGAGGGAGACTGCAGCCTCTTGGCTGTTGACTGGGCGGATAAAATTACCAGACATATTCGCCTGCATAGCATGTGTGGTCGATGTTTGATCCTGTGCGGAGTCATGCGGTGGTGGTAACGCTCGAGTGTTGGAAACGGCAAAAATCTATGGAACAGTGAGGGGTGCGAACGACTGCATACTCTGCATTTGTTTGCCTTACATCTGGCAACAGTTTACACCTTCCGAAGGCAATTGATGCATAAAGGAGTCGCCTTAGCGAAATCAAACCGCTGCTGGACTGATAATGCGGCTATGCTTAGCAATTCAGTATCGCATGGCCTTCGGAACCGCAATATAAACATTTAAGGGTCCCCTGATCGTTTCTTTCACTAGCCACAGAACACGAAATCGAACCTCGATTATTGTTTTCGGAGAAAGTCTTTGACTCTGGCTTGGACAAAAATTGGGCTGATTCTTTAGCAGAATTGTCTTGATACCTACGATTCAAGGCTGTTTCACTCCATACTGGAATGATTGCATAATCGAGTTGGTCCTCCCATTTTCATCTGGTCATTGGGTCAACTTTGTTCGAAACGAGGTGAATGAGGATCGTGTTAGAAATCTTTCTGTCATCACCTATTGACAGGAGCTAGCCAATTATGGCGGAGACAGTATCAATCATTGATCTCAATGGATCCGTTTTTTTCGGAGGCTAATGAGAGCAGAAATATTTTCATTGAATATTAGACATTCTTTGTCGTATAATCACTTAGGCTGTCTAATGCTTTGAAATATTTGTCATCGGTGACTTGAAAAGCTCTAACAGTGCCTAGAGCTTCACCAGATAGACATGAGAACAGATGATTGCATTTGCAGGTCTTAATGACTATATAACGGACTTTAAATGAGCTTTTGTTGTTATACAATGTTCTTTAAGCTCGGCACGATAATCATCATCTGGGTCAAAAGTTTCTACTCGAGTCAGAGATTTTAAACGCTGTATCTAAATGTGAGACCATCATTTCTAATCTACATTCTAACTCTGAAGATTCTTGGTTTAATTTACTCTTTATTATTGGATCATTTAAACGCATTATGCATTTAATGGACATATTGCGATTCTTTTTTGAATCGTCAAAACTTCCTAGAGTTGCCATACTTGACTCTAAATTCAATTAAATAATTATTAATTTAAATTAAAAATCAAATTTACTTTTTATAACAACTATATCAAATTATTCTTAAACGTGCACGCTCTATATGACGAGAGACCTCATAAAAGTGATATGCCTGGTCAATAATGAGTATAGGAGCGAGCGTCTCTTGACCGAAACACACAAACGAGTGTTTACAACAAAAAATGCACTGCCACTTTTTAGCACAAAGCAGTACGAAAATAAGCGGACGTCAACTGGTTTGCTATGCACGTGTACGTATGTGTGCAACTGTATAATTTGCAGTCGTTGCGAGTGAAGGAAATAGGGAGAAACGACAAGGATTAAGCGAAATAAAATTGTAATGACAATCAATTTTTAACACATAATTAGACAATCGCTCAGAAGCATAACAGATAGCACAAATATTTCAAGGAAGTATTAAATGAGAATTATTCCCAGCCGACGCGATTTATTTGAGCTACATATATCGCTCAGAAGCATTACAGATAGCACAAATATTTCAAGGAAGTATCATATGAGAATTATTCCCAGCCGACGCGTTTATTTGATTTTTTAATTTAATTAACTCGCGAGCCACAGCTTGTTGCACTTTAACCACTTGAGTTAAAACTGTCCCCCTGGGGGTGCCATGAAAATTTATATGAGTTCATATAAATATAAATGAATATTGGTGGCGCTAAAATACTCGAAAATTATGCGCTTCGGGCTGAATGATTTTGTTATAAACGACAACTGACCACTATCAACTTCTTAAGTCTTAAATTAAGCTGTGGCGGCGAAGCGGGGAGAATTCGGTCCCACATCAAGTGACTGAGCTTTATTGCGCTCTCGCTCCACCCTAAACCTAACCTAAACTTGAATTTAAAAGTTGTATCCATTTTATTATTAAATGCGCAGATCTGCGCCAATACATATCTAACCTCCCTGAACAAACAACTTTTTCACTGCATGAGCAAAAACAGTTATAATAAGTTCTTCAATTTATTTTAACACAGATCAAAAAACTTTTTTAAGAGCAAAATAATCAAGTTTATTGCAAAAACTGAATATCCAAAATTTGCTTTAATTTCACGAAACTGCGTTTCTATTACTTAACAGCCTAAATTTTGTATAGGACTTGAACTCACATCCACTGATTTTTGGATGTGGATGTAAACGCAGTGCCAATAGAAACGTACATGTCGTATAGGATGGGTATGATAATGTTGGAACCCTATAACCACAAGAATCTTTGTGTTATAAACGTGACGTCAGCATGTAGGTTTAGCAACAACAATTTTTTATGTACATATGTATGTGTTGCAAGCGCAGTGACTCACTGCCAGTGAGAGATTTATTGGGGATTCGAGTGCTCGCTTGTGCCTTATATATATTAAAATTTACATCCTGGCGATAATGACAATGCTGCCAATAACTGAATATCAGAACGATAACTGTACATTTACATTTTTTGCGTTTTCCTGGGATGCCAAAGAATAAGATCGAATAACAGAGAAACTAGATTTCATACTCGTATTAGTGAGTCGACTGGTAAATAAAATACGAGTCGATTGTTTTGCTTTTTTCACATACGCTCTGTGTAAACTAAAGTGACGTCAAATATCTTGCAATTAATTATGAGTTTATACACCTCAATAAAGCATTTATATATGCACATAGACATCGGTACAGGAAATGCTTGGCATGCATGCTAGCAAAAGTTTTTTGACTAAAGATTGTGAAAGTTCTGTTAAAAAGAAACATACCAGCAAAATATTTTGACAAAGATTGTGAAAGTTCTGTTGAAAACATTTTAAAGTGAACCAAACGCAAATACATATAAAATAGGCAGAACAAAATTGTTAAGCCAGATGTACTATCTTGTCGCGTACAGTTAGCAATTATAGCAGCCGAAAGGCTGCAACAAACAAATTTTATGATCATACTATAAATAACTATATCAAAAGCAGCAAAGCTAGCTAAATAACCAACATTAGGACCAGCATCATACACCACTCAAAAATTATAGCCCATGTTTAAAAAACCGATATACATTCTAGTCAAACCGAACTTCACTATAGTGGCACTTTATAGCTGTCAGTACACTTTTGACCACTTAGGCAAATCAACAGTCTGTGAATTTAAGTCTGGAATGAAATTCGAAATGCAAACGAATTTTAACATAAAAGTTACATAATCATCTTAAGCAGTGCTGCTTTTGCAGAGATTCTATAAATTGGTTCTGAAATGGTAAAAGGTAACACTGGGACACTTACAATGCGTCTCGTCAGAAGTAAATTTCGCAAACGCGATGAGCCCCATAGTGAATCGAATATTATCGAAACCAACGAGCACCACGACAATGAAGATCATCAACAGCCTTCAAAGAATTTGGAAGTTTCTGAGGCAAAGACCGCGAAAACTTTTGCTAAAGACAGCCAGCATGTAACGTTCTTACGAACTAGCGGTGCCAATGCAGAAGTTGTTCGACATGCAGATGTGGCCGATATTCCGGATTGGACGTTTCCTCCGAAAGCGCCAGCTCCGCATATCTATCATATAAACCAGGTACGTTTACCGTATATTTCTATAAATAAATATGTTTTTATATATCTATGCACATATGTCGTTACAGATGTACATGTAATATGTGTAATTATATAGACAGATTTACATATATACAAATTTATATTAAATTTATAATCATATTAATATACACGGACAAATATCTGAATGTTAAAAAATTTATTCATTCTGTTTAACCCATCACCAAATATGACTCAAAAAATAAGTGTACAAGTACGTAACACATACATATGTACTACATAGCTTATTTTTATTGGATGCATGTACATATTAAAGATAACTTATAGTTCTCTATTAAAGGTCGTTTCGATTGCACGGCCAAAAGTGAATGGTATGGCGGCCTACACAGATTTACTTAACGTTGGTGTATCAAAAAATACCATTTTTTTTTTAATGTACCATGAACTTAAATTTAATTTGCTAAAAAATCAATTTTTTTTAAATGTCCCTCATTGAAATGAAGGCTGCTGACCCAAATTCTGAATGCAGTTCACGGATGAATTCCAAAACACATTGTACATATGTATATGGACGTACTCATGCATGCATAATTCACACATGCAAACATAGGATCTTGCACGCTATTGGCTGAGACAGCGAATTCTTGCCAGCATACACTGTACAAAAATAAAAGTAGAGTTAATATACGTGGGCTATTGTATGAGATAGTTATGGTACAATGTGATAAAAATGTATTATTTCTAAATTTGTCTTTTCAATTTAGAAATAGTATCTAAGGTAATATATCATTTATTCATAGCGTGCATATCATGGATTAAAAGCACTTAGCGTCGCTCGTAAGTATGCAACCTTTCGCTCAATGTACCTCGAAAATGAAACGACGCGGAGCATCATCGACCAGATGTGCTGCAGGCAGGCTTCGTGACAGCATCAACATCTGGCTATTGGAGAGCGAAAAGCCAGTCGGCTGGCGTGTCGTTTTAAGCAAGATGAAAATCCAGGCTAGAAAGTTCGCGTCGTATACAAATGTATGGGCGTTACTCATCTTAGTGTTTATATTGTCGTTGACTAGAGCGACTATGCTATTGATGCTGATCAAGCATATATATTCTGAGTCGATCTATATATATGAACGCGTCGATCTCAGAACCTGTAAGAGCTAGAGTTTCGACATTTTAACGTAGGTCCTTCTATTACCTGCACAGTACGAGTTTGTTTCCGTTGGCCGATAACTTGCTTCTGTCACAAAATTTCACATGTGGCTGCTATAATAGCATAAACAGAACAAGTATCTTACAGTTTTAAAACTATCTACACATCATATATATTTATTTATTGGCGTAATATCGATTAAAACTCTATTATGTCCTATTGTTGGCGCAGATTTGCACATTCAATAGTAATTGATTCAAAAATTGGTTTAGCGAAAGCACAATAAGGCTTTGTCGAATTTGCCCCGCTTCGCCACCGTAGCTTAATTTGACCTTAAGAAGTTTATAATCAGTTGTCGAATTACACGAAACCTATCAGCAAGAAACGCACAGAATCTTTCTCTTTTAAAATAAATTCAGTTTGTGAACTATATAAAATCATATAATTATTCATTGCGCCCCCCGGTTGAACTCTTTTAAAAGTTAATAAACAAAAGAAAAGAAAATCAAGTAGTTAACAGTTTAACTAGTTGTGGCTCGCGAGTTAGTTAATTGATAATTAAAATAAAATCGCGTAGGCCGGGAAGCACTCAATCCATTCTTTTGCCATCGTTGGACAATGCCAAGGAAAAGTGGAACATCCGGAACAACAGATGCTGTGCTGAAAATTGAAAGCCCAAACTAAATTTGTTTGGTTGCGCTAATGAAGCCGATGCTTTCAATTCTTGGCACATATGTAAACTTGTTGAGCATGATTGTGAATAGGTTTAAAGCAAATCGGACACAACTTAAAACTTCGCCCAAAAAATCTTTAAATCGCATTCCCCCCGAAGAAGTTTGAATTCTGCGAAAAGTGTGAAACACGTATCAAATGATTTTTCTTATAGATCTCTTGAAATGAATTTGAGCGCGAAACGTCACCCACCAAATCTTTGACCTCCATTTCCACCAAGGAGGAACGTTTTTTTCGAAAAGTGTGAAACACCCTTTAAATGAATTTGAACAAAGATCTTTCAAAATAAGTTTGGGGCCGATCGGATGGTAAACAAAAAACTTTGATACAACCGTTTTCCGCCAATTTACCACTGTTGCGGGTGGAATTTCCCAAATCGCTGAAATACGTATTTATTAAGTTCTTATGTAGAGCTTTGAAAATAAGTTTAAAGCAAATCGGACACAACTTAAAACTTCGCCCAAAAAATCTTTAAATCGCATTCCCCCCGAAGAAGTTTGAATTCTGCGAAAAGTGTGAAACACGTATCAAATGATTTTTCTTATAGATCTCTGGAAATGAATTTGAGCGCGAAACGTCACCCACCAAATCTTTGACCTCCATTTCCACCAAGGAAGAACGTATTTTTCGAAAAGTGTGAAACACCCCTTAAATGAATTTGAACAAAGATCTTTCAAAATAAGTTTGGGGCCGATCGGATGGTAAACAAAAAACTTTCATACCACCGTTTTCCGCCAATTTACCACTGTTGCGGGTGGAATTTCCCAAATCGCTGAAATACGTATTTATTAAGTTCTTATGTAGAGCTTTGAAAATAAGTTTGAAGCAAATCAGACACAACTTAAAACTTCGCCCAAAAAATTTTTAAATCGCATTCCCCCCGAAGAAGTTTGAATTCTGCGAAAAGTGTGAAACACGTATCAAATGATTTTTCTTATAGATCTCTGGAAATGAATTAGAGCGCGAAACGTCACCCACCAAATCTTTGACCTCCATTTCCACCAAGGAAGAACGTATTTTTCGAAAAGTGTGAAACACCCCTCAAATGAATTTGAACAAAGATCTTTGAAAATAAGTTTGAGGCCGATCCGATGGTAAACAAAAAAATTTCATACAACCGTTTTCCGCCAATTTACCACTGTTGCGGGTGGAATTTCCCAAATCGCTGAAATACGTATTTATTAAGTTTTTATGTAGAGCTTTGAAAATAAGTTTGAAGCAAATCGGACACAACTTAAAACTTCGCCCAAAAAATTTTTAAATCGCATTCCCCCCGAAGAAGTTTGAATTCTGCGAAAAGTGTGAGAAACGTATCAAATGATTTTTCTTATAGATCTCTGGAAATGAATTTGAGCGCGAAACGTCACCCACCAAATCTTTGACCTCCATTTCCACCAAGGAGGAACGTATTTTTCGAAAAGTGTGAAACACCCCTCAAATGAATTTGAACAAAGATCTTTGAAAATAAGTTTGAGGCCGATCCGATGGTAAACAAAAAAGTTACATACAAACGTTTTTCGCGATTTTTCCACACTTGCGGGTGGAATTTCCCGAAACCCCGTATTAACGTGCACCTACATCACATAAGGTAGCTACAGTGAAAATTTCAGCTTCCTAGCTCATACGGTTTGGGCTGTGAGTTGATCACCAATCAGTCAGTCAGTCAGTCAGGACAAACAGTTTTATATATAGAGATATAATATTTGAGCGATCTGTAGTGCTTCTGAGCGAGTATTTAATTAGTTGTCAAAATTAATTGTTTAGTTTTTGTCGTTTCTCCCTCTTGCCTTCACTCGCAACCATTGTAAATTAAAAAGTTGTCCAAGACCAACCGTTTGTATATAAGTGCAGTACACGCATACATACTTGTACATAGCAAACCAGCTGGGGTCCGCTTATTTTCGTTCTGCTCGCTCCCATACTCTTTATTGATCAGGCATATCACTTTTATGAGGTCTCTTGTCACATAGAGCGTGAAAATAATTTGTTATAGTTGCTATAAATAGTAAATTTGATTTTCAATTTAAGTTAATATGTAATTCTTTAATTGAATTTACAGTCAAATATGGCAACTCTAGGAAGTTTTGACGATTAAAAAAAGAGTCACAATATGTCCATTAAAAGCATAATGCTTTTATAATCAAATAACAAAGAGTAAATTAGAATGTAGATTAGAAATGATAGTCTCACATATAGATACAGCGTTAAAAATATCCGACTCGAGTAGAAACTTTTGACCCAGATGATGATTATCGTGCCGAGCTTGAAGAACATTGTATAACAACAAAAGCTCATTTAAAGTCCGTTATAAAGTCATTAAGACCTGCAAATGCAATCATCTGATCTCATGTCTCTCTGGTGAAGCTCTAGGCACTGTTAGAGCTTTTCAAGTTACCGATGACAATTATTTGAAAGCATTAGACAGCCTAAAGAGATTATACGACAAAGAATGTCTAATATTGAATGAAAATATTTCGGCTCTCATTAGCCTGCAAAAAAAACGCATCCATCTTCGGCATCATTGAGATCAATGATTGATAATGTCTCCGCCATCTATGGCTCGCTCCTGTCAATAGGTGATGACAAAAAGATTTCTAACGCGATTCTCATTTACCTCGTTACGAACAAAGTTGACCCAATCACCAGATAAAAATGGGAAGAGCAACTCGATTATGCAATCATTTCAGTATGGAGTGATTGCGAAACAGCCTTGAATCGTAGGTATCAAGACCATTCTGCTATGAATCATCCCAATTTTCGTCCATAATCGAGGTTCGTTTTCGTGTTCTGTGGTTGGTGTAGAAACGATCAGGGGACCCCCAAATGTTTATATTGCGGTTCCGAAGGCCATTCGATACTGAATTGCTTAGCATACGCCGCATTATCAGTCCAGCAGCGGTTTGATTTCGCTAAGGCGGCTTCTTTAAGCATCAATTGCCGTCGGAAGGAGCACACTGTTGCCAGATGTAAGACAACAAAAGCATAAGACACTGTTGCATAGATACTCTGCCGTTTCCAACTCTCGAGCGTTACCACCACCCCTTGACGTCGCACATGATCAATTATCGACTTAAAAATTTGGTCATTGGAAGGTGACCAAAACAGTCCGAGCAGCTCAATAGCACTTATGTAAGAGCCACTTTCTAGATATTTTGGAAATGTAACTAACGGCACTGCGCCAGCCCCTTTTTTGGCAAAACGGTGTTTAACAAAGCTTAGTAAGATGAGCGAGTTATCACACCCTAAAGCTGCTGACGTTATCAGGCACGACTTTTATGTCGATGATTTACTGACTGGTGCTGCATGCGTAGAGAACCTTTAGACGATTAAATCTGATGTGTCGCAAATACTTCAAAGCGCAGGTTTCGAACTAACCAAAATGGTTTTCGAATTTTCCTAAGTTCTCCGCAACAAACAAACGATCTCAGAGTCTAAAACAACCAAAACACTTGGCGTGACGTGGTTGCCGAATGAAGATACTTTTCAATTCAAGCTAGATGATTCTTTCACCGCGTCTGATCGACTCTTCTCTAAGAGCTCTTCTCCAAGAGCTCTGGCTGCAAAAGTTAGACTGGGATGGATCTATCCCTCAGAGTTTCGATTATTCATTGCAACTTCAACTTTGATTCAGTTGCAAAGAATAAAGATACCACAATGTGTGTTTACTGAGTCCACTTTGCCGATCGACATACAGGGTTTCGCCGACGCTTCAATAAGAACGTAAGGAACGTAAGGAATAAGCACTAAAATGGCTGATTTCGACGAATGGGTTTATCGACCTACCCTAAACATGCACTTATATATCCCTAAAAGCTCTGCCTTGCCTGATGTAAAGTCTTATTCAAGATGTCTAGCTGACAAGCTAAGGCTCCTGGGAGAGTGTACATATTCAAGGGAGACTTTTTTTTGTCGAGTATGTTCGTTATCTCTCAGACCAATTTTTGTCAAATTCGTTGGCTATATCAAAACGAGAGGTTATAAAACTGTTGTTTGACTTAATGCATTTTAGGGGCTGGGATTCCCATAAGTGATGTTATGTCAGACCAAATTTGATTGGTTTTCACTGAGGTGTAATGTAGGATGTGAAAGTACCAAAGCTCTCCCTTTTGGCGTCGTTAACATATTAACAGCACGCTTGAAGAAATTATTCGATCTTTTGTAGGCTATGAGATAAGCTTCGGTCATGTTATGCTTATAAGCTTGCCAGAGGCTTGGTCTGTTAATTGCAATATTGGTGGCAAATCGGGAAGCTTTCGATATTTTTGGGTGACTTGGAGTATGGTGTCTGCATTGATCGAAATTGGAGAGTGTTTTTCATAAAAAGAACTAAACAATTTGCTGATTCAATTTTGTATTTTAAAAAGAAGTTGGTTTTTTTTTTCGAAATTGACTTGTTGTAGTCATTGAGTCTCTATTGGGAAATTGTCACTGGCTTGTAGATCAGACCGAACCTCCCATTTGCAAAGTGGGTGAAGGGTGGAAGAAATAAAAGTGAGGTCGATATGTGAGAACGTTCTATGGGTGAAAAAGTGCGTTGCGGTGACATCTTTTAAAAAGAGATAAGTTGGATGCAGAAACTGCTCGGATTATTTGTTTTCCTCTGGAGTTGGTGCGATTTAAGCCCCAAGCGAAACCCCAAGAATTGATATCACCGGTCAGCATTAGTGGTACATTGAAAGCATTTATTGTTGTAAAAAATTTGTTGCCAGAAAATGATTGATCTGGTGGAAAGTAGTTGTTGAGTATGGTCAGTTTTTGGTCAAAGTTTAACTGAATAGCCAAACGCAGGATATTTGAGCTAGTTATGTTCGGAAGTAAGGAGTGCGGCAGGTGTCTTTTGACAAGGATCCCAATTCCTTGCTTAGCATTGAGATTATTCGGTAAGCTGGTAAAGTAACCAAAGTATTGCTTCTGACAAATTATGCTTTAAGTGTTGTAAGGTAAATGCGTATCCAGAAGACATAAAATAGCTCGACTTTAGCTATTGATCAAGATAGTTACTTCATCGAAATTATTTATGTAGACTTGTACGTATTTGCTTGTGAGATTGTGGATTTTTGTAGATTAATTTGATGGATTGGGAGAAGGGCTGGGTTTTGAGAGGGTGGAGAGGGAGGAGAGGGAAGTAGAACGCGGAAAGGTGGATTGAGACGATTTTTTTTTGTAACTGAGTCGCCAGACGAGAAACAATTGTCAGCGCCGCCAGCAAAATTGGTCTTATCAGTAGTTCGGTTGTTGTTGTTTTTGTTAATTTTACTGTTAACGTTTTGGCTGTTTTCTGCGACTGCGATGTAGCTCACCGAGCTGGAGAGCTTTGGTAATGAAACTTTGTAATAATTTTTCGCTTCAAGCACTGTGCAGGTTTTTTTATTTTATTTTTTTTTTTATTATTTCTTTTTGCTGAATAAATACACTATCGGACAGAGGACTGAAACGATTGTGCCTACCATGGTACTTTGCTAGTAGACACGTGCGAAAGAAACAGTTCGTTGTGTAGTGTGGGCACAAAAGGCACAAGAGAAGATCAAAGCGAAGAGGGAAAATGAATAAATAATATCACGATTGATTAGCAACTGACTTTTGCTCGCGATGGGTGTTAGTCGGCGTCTGACAGCTAATTTAGTATAGCCATATCCTTTTGTCTGTTTCTATGCAAACTATTCTATGTTTTGAAGCTATTGTCATGAAACTTTTCATTAGTGCCATCTTCCTATTGCAGGCATTACGTGTCGGAACCAGTCGGATCAAACCCCTGTATCATACAGCTGCCATAGAAACGATCGCTCGAAAATTAAATTCTTTTATGAAAAGCTTGTTTGTTTATGCAAATATGTTGAACAAACTCGACATCTAATAGGGTCACTATGATCCTTACATATAAAACCAGACCTATCAACCGCGGGCAATGTTGTTATGTAGCTATTTGGGAAGAAACTGACAACAATTTTTTTTTTACCAAAAAGCAATTTCTCTTTTAAAAAAAAAAACTCAGCAATTATTAGCTTTACTATTCTCCTCACATATTACTGTGGGTACTGCCAAAAAATTTTACTTTTTTCTAACACTGACATATACTTGTATGCATATCAAGTCATTAGCTTCTATAGCGGCCAAAAAAATTTTCTACCAAACAAAATATTTTCATGTTTAAATCTATAAATCAATCTCTTTTTGTCTGAAGAATTTTAATTAGTGCGCCATTTCTATCGATCTCACCACTAGGTATGCACGTTTTTTGTGCCCTGAGCCCACTGAATATTATTACCCTTTGTAATACAATGGTTTATACCCTTTGTAATACAATGGGTTTATGCAAATGTATGTATCAGGCAGAAGGAAGCATCTCCGATTGCCAAGTTGATCTAACTTGCCCCGTTTCCAAGTAATCGATAAAATCGAGATCTGTTTTGAGTATATCTCTTAGGTTTAAAGAACTAGAAGCACCAATAAAGTTTTGAATAGTTTTACTTGTTCTGTACTGTCAATTGACAGAGAAGCTGATTCTTACATGATTGTCCTCTATTTACCCAAACTTTTGATCGAATGGGGATTCCAGACTTATTGGCCCAAGCGATATTGACTTTCAACCAGAAAAGTCTCTCTTATGTAGTTAATACAAATTTTTTAGCCATTCTCCGCTCTTTTAAGTTTTATGCTTTTTACGCGCATGACAAAAGTCTAATATCATATAAAAGATTAGTCTTTTAGCTGCAGTGCAGTGAAGTTTCTCATTGAGCGTTGTATGGGACACATGCAGAAATACGTCTGTGATAAGAGTTATGCATTTTTAACCTCATTCCAGGAATGAGCCATATGCTTTGGACGTTGTTATCCTGTGTTAGGAGAATATTCAACCTGTCGTCTGCCCAAATTCCATAATGCATTTTTTATAATTTGGGGATAAGGCAAGCAGTATAGATGTTGCGCAATCTATGCGAATGTTCCTAATATATCTGGAAACAATTAAGAGGCTCTAGTCGGGAGCTCCCGACTAGGGGATACCCTTTTTCTACTAACATCAAATGCAGCTCGCGCTACGCGCTCGTTTGCTTTAGCAGTAATAAAAAACAAAACAATCGCAATTGCAATGCTGTAGATAGAATTCAATAAGGACGCGTATGAAAGTATGTGTTTGCATTTATACAGAAATTCTTTCAATTGCGATAACTACTGCAAACACATGTTTTCTTTAATAACTTTTGCGTTTCTTAACCAATGTCGGAACAATTCTTTTTGTATATGAAAATTATCTTATATATTTATGTAAAAGGTATATTATGAGATAAATAACAAAATAATTCTTTTCTTGTTTCAGGAGATTTTGATAGCTAACGAAAAATTAGGATTTAGAGGATTTCGCAAACAATTCAGTGGACGGTTTAAGCGCTTAGTTGCTCGAAAACTGGAACCTGCACCAGTGATACCTCCAGAACTAAAACCGCAACTAAAATCAATATATGTCTATTAAGAATAAAATAATTTGTGTAAATATTTATGCATATACTTAGTTTATGTGATAGAACTGGGGACAGCCAAGTAATAATTATCTTAAACTAAAAAAAGAAAGTGTACAGATTAACTGTTTAATAATAAAATACATACAATTCTTTAAGAGTGAAGCAGAGTATATTGGTTTTGGTCAATGACCGTTTCTCTGTCTGTATCAGCATAAATTTTTTTCGATGATGTTGAGAGTCGGGATGCCTTTTTTGCTTATAACCTTACAAAATAAAACCAATGTACCTTTTTACTATATTTTTAATGAGTTTGGAAACGGGACGGATTATCGAAAAAAACATGTTTTGCGTATAGTCTAGGATATATTTAAAAATTCTTGTCTCTCGCTTTTATAGTTTCCGGGATCGATTTATACCAAAACTACGCCGGGACAAGCTGTTGAATATTTAACATAACCCTGATAGGCTCGTGTCGAAGAATTGCCTATTGAACCCTTTTTACATGTTTTCATAGTATGTATAATGTTGACGAGAATATCTATGACATCAACGGCTTTGGTGGAACGGTAGCCATTATTTTTATTTATGTCCTCTAAAGTTGGTAAACACTATATTGGAACTTGCATGTTAATCGTATGAAGGTTGCCAGCATGCTCTACAAGCGCCGACACTATCGATCTAACCGCTCGCTATGCACGTTGTCTGAGAACGAAATATTCAAGACTTATTGGAAAGGAAATTTTGAACATAAGCCTTGTCTTCTGAATACATGGTAGCCCTGAAAGAAGCTTAAGCTGGCCAACACAGAGAAGCTCATAAAAAAGCTAGCGTTTAAGCAGCAAGTTCACGAGTTGTGTCTTGAATAAAGAAGCATTTGCAAGTCGTATGTTAACGTATGTTTTTGTAGTGTTATAGTAAATCTCGGTTGACTATCAGTTATGGTAGGCGCTAGCAGGGCTCTGAGTACTCAGAAATTTGGGACTGTAACGTAGTATTGACCATATTTCCTTCTGTGTCAAAACAAGAATCTCCAAGACCAGACTGAAGACTTGTGCTTCTTTAATTAAATCTGGTGAGCAAGGCGAGACGAAGCTGAGAACCGTAATCCAAAAAGGTACGACAAGCTATCAATGTGCCGGAGCGATTTTTGACGAAAATCATAGCAGTAGTAAGCTCGACAACCTCACTGCTGAAATACTGAGCATCGAGAAGCATGGGCAATTGACGATGAATCAGCAGACGCAGTAAGCAGGCCCGAAGACAAAGTAAAATTATTTAATAGCTTAAAAGCTTCCACGATGGTATCAAGATGACGAACGACGAGTTTTCCCACTTTGCCTGTAATGTTCGGTGCAGCTTTTGCAGAATAATCTGCACAACGATCCACCTGCTAACCTCTCGAACTCCAAAATCTTAAGTATGAGAGCTTGAAAAAGTAAACTTCTTTCCAATAAATTAAGTGATATGGTTTGTTGTTTCCAGTGATCGAATTGCGTCCAGCGCTGAATCTGCTAAATCAGGATGATTTTCTATGACGGTTGTTAATATAGAATTAAAGTCGTTTCAGTGTATCCACCACGAAACGTAGGCAATTTAAATAAGGGTGATGCCGCCCGTGCCTCGCGCTAACTGTCTGCACGGGCAGCTCAGATTGCGAAATAATGAGGGCAATATTGAAGCGCTGCGCTTAGCAGCAGTGAAATCTACGAACCGATATTTGGAATGAAACAGCTAAGTCCTAGAGTAGTTTCAAATGAAGTCTGCAGCCGCTTGATCTACTTCAGACTTCCACTAAGACCGCATTCATCAAGAGACGTATAAGTGAGAACATTGTGTTGTTTTTGCAAACTTTCATAAATTTGCGCTCAATAAAAATCACTCTAGTAAAACATAAAATAACAGCAAAAGAAGTTCACGTCGGGGTCACTAAATGCTGCGCTATAGAGCTTTTTTAATAGCTTTACGACGTCGCTCCAGCTGTTTCGGCTGCGCAACCAGACAAGTATATATTGGGTCGTTCACTAAGTATTTCGTTTTTTTTTAGTGCAATTTAAACACGACTTTTTTATTGTGTAAAACATTTTATGAAATTATATATTCTCCATTTTGATCCAATACCTTTTTCCATGTTTCGGGCAAGAGATTATTTCCACGCTCATATAATTTTTGATCTTTGCAGACAAAACAAATGGTCCAAATAGTTTTTGACTTCCTAATTAGAGGTTAAGGTTCTCCTATCCAAAAATTTTTGCAGAGACCGGAACAAGTGATAGTCCGAAGGTGCCAAGTCTGGAGTATATGGCGGGTGTGGTAGCACATCCCACTCAAGCTGCAAAAGCTTTTGGCGAGTCATCAAACTTGTATGAGGTCTTGCATTATCCTGGTGGAATACTACTTATTTTCTTTCAATTTGTCCAGGTGATCACAAGACACTTCAGAATTAATCGTGGTATTGTCGGGCAAAAGCTCAAAATAAACGATTTCTTTGCAATCCTTTGTTTGGGTTTTCGTTTTTTTGTTTGTTTTTTGGTTAAGCTCCCCTTGTTTAGGTGGTGTTCCCAGCATTCTGGTAGAGGAATGAGTGACATTAAGATTATGATTAAGGCGGACTCCCACCAATCTCATGAGCGTTCCAGCTTCCAATTCTTATCCCCCAGCCAGCTGCTAGGAAAATTCCACATGTTGCAGACAAGGTCCGTAATAAATTTAGTGGCCAACCTAGACCTTGGACCGCGAGGAGCGGAGTCGCATCGCCACCGATTGCATGTCTAGACCATAGTGTTATGAGCGGTGCGGACAGCGGGTGGGCACCAAAATCCATAACGATTCCCGCGCACCGTTGGCATAGGCTTTTGCGGAAGACCAATCGAATAATGAGACTAGATAGCGGGGCAGGGTGTGATCTGCAAAGGTCATGTCACAGGTGGACGTAAAAGGGACATTATGCTACGGAGTGTTCCGTTCGAGTTTTGTTGGTAATGTGGGAATAACGAGAAAAGTAACTAGGATTGCTGTCGTTGCTCAGGGGCGGAAACCGACAGCGGCATCCCCCAAGCTGGAAACAGATCCAGTTCGACTCGCCAGTGACTGGGTAGTTGAGTTCCCCTTGTTGGTAAACGGGAGCCGAATCGATGCTACAATAACGACTAGCGGACAGATAATGCTCTATACAGTAGACATTGAAGCAACACGCAGCTTCATGAGCGCGGACTGTGTGCGCAAGTGGGTGATTCGGGGAAGGTGCACGATGTGCATTCGTCGTGGCAGGAAGGGTTCTTGCATGTCGATGCTCAATGTTCCCTTTATGGTGCACCCTATCATCCTGAGTAATAATTTTCTTTGTCTAATGGGCACGACGATAAATTGCGGGAATGCTGAGCCGGACCTAGAAACAGTCACGGTACCGGTCACAGGTCTGGGGTACTAGCTACTGATTAGAAGCTGAGTGGCAGAATGGAGGGGTCATAACCACTTTCATGAACCAACGGCTATATCTTAAGTCGATTTGGTCGCCCATGCAAGAGTACAGTCAACGCGAATTACATATAGCGGATCTGGAACAGAAATTGAAGGAGTTCCAGGAATCAGAAGTATCACATTTTGCAGGTCTTACCCGTGTACTGCTGTGTTACCGCCAGGGTTATCGTTTCGACGTGATCTCGGATTACCTGGCTGAACTCAATTGAGAGCCCTTCTGGTAGGATGCGCAATGGGCATTGGTGTTCCAATGTTGTTACAGCAGTTCCAGTTCGACGCCTAGCACAGCTCAATATTATATCCTCCAAGGATGTGTCAACAAGCTGGGGTGGCCGATTCCCCTGCAATAGGGTAACCACGCTAGAATTGCCCTAGAATCTGCTTACTTCTACATGTCGAGGAGAACTTAAAAGACAAGAGTGTTGCGCTGCTCCCTCTGTCAGACCTCATGGCGTGAGAAAGACGTCGTCTAAATTGGCACAGAGGAATGCTTCGTTTCTTCAAAAATTCAAGAGCGAAAAGGTTCGAGTTAACTGGTCGTATGTTTACGCGACAGGTCGCGGAACCTTAGGAGGTGTTGTGGGCCGATTTTGAGGGTGGCCTAGAGCGATCGAAGTAGGATGCGTTCTCCAAGTGATGGAATAGGTGACCTTAGGAGCAACAGCGGCGCAATTATAGGCAGAGATTTTTGACATAGTTCACGGCAATTTTCAGCGTTTCCTCAAAGCACCAAGAGATCGTTGAGCTTGTTGGGGGAGAACGGAGCACTTCAATGATGCAGAGAGTTTTTCTCCAAAGTTGGCACCCAAAAATCGACGGAGCACGGCTACCAATGTTTGTTGTTGGTTATTTCACAAATTTTTTTACTTAGAGTAATGTCTGACATAAGACAATATAAACACTAATATGAGTAACGCCATACAACAAAATGATACTATGCAGGTCGATTTTTGAAAATTTCTTTGGAAGAAAAATCAAAGATTAAAGCATACTTCGATTCTGGACAATTCTTCCATAAAATTGCTGAAAAAACGGGCAGACACAGAACAATGATTTCCAGTTTTCTTCGGAACAAAAAACGGAGGGTCAAATAACGGAAGTCAGCTGAAAACAGTTTTATTGAAAAAATAGCAAAATATCGTAGCGAAAACGACCAGAAAATTGGTTCATTCTATGCCAAAACGATTAGAGGCTGTTATAAAACAGAAAGGTTTGCCTACCAAATATTAGTTAAGTTTCATATATAATCTTTTTAAGTTTTATAATTATGTGTGCCAATACTTTTGTGCTAGAAAAATGTTCTATTTTTTATTTATAAATTAAAATTACCGTTATGTTTTTGTTAAAAACTTGTAACTGGTTTTTGTAGAAAATGAAATGGTTTGTTTATACAGGAAAATTAGTTTGGATAGATTTTTGTTACCAAAAACGGACGACCAATAGGTGCAAAGTAGAAAATGCTTACTCTATGCTTCATGGGGTCGGAGATGTCTCCGTCTATGCGTTACACATATCACGAAAAAATTATAATACCCTCTGCAAGGGTATAAAACCACTATCATTGATCAGATATTTTGGAAAAATATAATTATCGCGGGGGGCGCTATCCTGATGACCAAATTATCATTACGTTTTTTTGATGTAGTTTAACTTAAAAATTAATTATAATATTATCTTGAATGTTAGAATGTTAGAATGTTAGCCATTGTTATTTAATTTCAAAATTTTGAGACGATAATTCTAATGGTTTTGATAATATTAAGCAATTACTAAGAATGCAAAGGGCGGCGTTAAACTGATGACGCGCAGTGTATATAACTGCTCTGGCTTTTGCTGACAAAGAAATAAATGGTATTTTTTCAAGTCGATGTAAACCTTTATATAATTTCTATTATTTAGTTATTAATTAAATTATTATTGTTTTTATTCCCAAAATAAGAAATAAAAGGATGCAAACTTTTGTTTTTAAAAATAAATTTAAAATATTAAATTTACTCCATTTGTTTTTTTAGCGCATACTTATTGTCCTCTAATATTAAATAACAGTGTAAGAGCCAAATCTTGGCATCTCTAACCCTACCCATGACGGGCTGGCAGCAGCCAAAACGCAAAAACCTTACTTAAATATATTGTAATTAAATATATTAAATATAATTATTATTGTAATTTAATCTATAAGGTTCTATTAGTTGGGAAATAACAATAATGTAATGTAATAATAATCAAACTAAATAAATTGTTTAAATATTTGCATCGTATTAAAAATTCAGATTCTCTACCGAGGCAACCTCAGTACACAACATACATTCATATGTGAATACAAATTTGGGATAACTCATGATCACCGTTAGAAAATTAACAAAATTATTTCTTTACAAGTAAAACATATTTTGATGTACTTATGCATGCATAATTCACGCATACAAACATAGGTGCTTGCACGCCATTGGCTGAGACAAGAACTTTTCTCGAGCATACACTGTCCAAAAACAAAAGGAAAATCGATCTATGATTGCTATTTTCTGAACATAGTTATTTCACTAGGTGCGCTTTGTGAAGCAACTACTTTACTTTTAAATTTTCCTATAAAATTGATCATAAGTATGTGACGCAGGGTCACAATGCCTAGTAGTTTAAAGAAATGTTATGATTTAATTTCCATTATTATTTGTTAGATTTAAGAAAATACCATAGAGTAAATAAATAAATAATAATAATAAATAAAGTGAAGTCAGAGCAGAACAAGAATGGATCCGTTAGAAATTAAGAGGACCCAATTATATTGCTAAATCGAATCACATGCAACTCTGACTCCTAATAATGCTAACAGTAGGAGTAGAAGAGAACAAATGCTAGAGAGAGAGTTTTCGCCGCAGAGCAAAAAGGGCGAAAAAAGGGTCGTGAGCTGCTGAGACTGATCAGCAGCTTCACTTTTGATTTGGCGAGCGTATGTACTGGACGTGTGAGCTCAACGGCGGAAAAAAGACTTAGAGGGACCGCGAGGTAGCCGTGAGCCGTGAGGAACAGGAATAAAGGATTGACGGTGCAGCAGGGCCAAAGAAGTTAAAGAAAAACAAAGCAGAAACGATCATACATAAAGTGCATCAGTGTTTACACATTTTTTTATATCACAATTCGGCAATATAGGCCGAATAGGGATTGTGTGTTTTTCAGGCCTTTCATTCTGCGGCGGAGCAATCCCAGCAGCACCCATAACACTGACCTATCATAACCTAACCGCGGCGGACTGAACCTAGTGGTTCTCTCTCCTTATCAAAAAAATATTATTCACTTTGTAGCGGAGCTATCCCTACAAATTTTTTTGTAGAGTGGACTAAGAAACTACTTTACAAGTAGCGCCCAAGCAGGGACCCTAGGTGTGAAGGGGCGTGGAATTAACGAATTAGCCCACGAAAGTGCCGCCAGAGTGAATTTGGGGCCAAAAAGGCAGCCCACCATGACAAGGACGCTTCGAAATTGAACGGTAAGTGAGCTCGACGGGGAATACTGTGAAAAGTGCGAAGTGCTAAACGGCTTTGGCATAAATTGAACGTTGCTTTCTGGTGGTGAAGATATCTATTTATATACACCAACAAAATAACATAAGTGAACAATAAAAACGCAAGTGAACGGGGACGAGGCAATTACGTTGAAGTTTTTTTTTGGAATAAAACGACCCAAAGCGACAAAAAAAACATAAAGTGAGTGTGGCTAATGAGCGTGAATTTAGTACCACGGTAGAAGAGTGAGCGAGTGCAGCGCAAAGGTACTGTAGTGTGAGGCCAGTACGCAGCGTCACTTTTTAGCGTGGTCAACTAAGTGCGACTTGATTTTTTTTTCGTTTTGTGGCTCGGTGGAAAATAATATTAAAACGAAATAAATAATAATAATTAAAATAAATTAATTAAAAACGAGATAAATGAAAATAATTATAATAAAAAGCTTAAAAACGAAATAAATAAAAATAAAATAATTATAAACGAGATAAATAAAAATAGTTAAAATTAAATAATTAAAAACTAAATAAACAAACATACTAAAAATAAAATAATTAACACCGAAATAAATAAAAGTAATGCAAAAATAAAGTAATTATAAATAAAATAATGAAAATCAGAATCAAAATAAAATAATTAAACAATATCAAAAAATAAAAAACAAAATTAAAAAAAAGGAGAGAAGAAAATAATCCAAATTTATATAAAAATAAAATAATTTAAATTAAAATCAAAGTTATCAAATCAAGCCGAACAATAAGGACAGACTAGCTTTCGGAAATAAAAAGCGCAACCCAAAAAGAAGGAAACGAAACTCGGAGATTTAAGAGGAGGACCGATAAACAAAAATAGGAGGTTACGTACGAAAGGATGGATACGGGTGAGTGTCAGAATCCAGGGGTGGACGTACGGTGGATCCACTTGCGACGAAAGGAGGACCTGGAGGCGATCACTCGCGAGTTCGGGCGACCTAGGGCGGGTCGAAGATTTGCGTCGTCGGTTAGCAACCTTCGTTTCTGGGGGTTCGCACTCGGCCAAAGTGTGGGCTAGCTTGAGGCCAAATACACCCGAACCCCAGAGCAGAAAGTCCAGCCCGAACCCGACCCCGTTGAATGGGATAGGCGGTCGAAATCCGAATCGGATTCCGGCCCACGTCTGAGCACTCCCGATCTGCTCGAAGTTCCGGTGATCCCGAGCTATAAGGCCCGTGATGCGTGCGATAGGATAAAGGAATCGGGAACGTCTCGAGTTGCTGAGGGCGTCCCATTAACACCAGCGCGCCTACCAATAGAGTTGAGGGGACATTGCATCAATCCTGAACAAGTCAGGAAGTGGGGTATACGATTCGATGGACAGACTGATCCACTGTCCTTTGTTTAAGCCATCGAGGATCGGGCCCTATCCTATGACATCAACACAGATAGGCTACCTAGGGCGATGAACGAGGTCATGATCGGCGAAGCTGCTCGTTGGTTCATAACAACTGGGCTAAGAGAAGTGTCATGGAATGAATTCAAGGAGGGATTTCTTTAGGCGACAGGCAAGCGCAGACAACAACCGGCATAAACAACCCGTTCAGGGTAGCTTCATCGCCAGTCGGTGGGGTGGCTCTCAGTGGGCAGTCCCAGGTGCACTACCGATACCACCGATACGATTGGTCAAGAATCTGGAGGAAGGGCTGGGCGACGCCGGATATGCTTTCGGTGCGGGCAAGAGTAGCTAGTAGCAGCGCCATCCGGACCGGGAGCTGATGGGCAGCGATGTCAGCGGAGCTCGGAATCAGTGGATATTTTGTGAGTCGAGGGGGGTCGTGTCGTCGCGACGATCAAAATCGGCGAGGAGGAGTACGCGGCGACACTCGACACCGGTGCTACCCGATTTTTCATCAGTGGTGCCTGCTCGGCAAAGGTGGCGAAGAACGTGGAGATTAGGGAGGTGCAAACTAGGATACGGCTAGCGGACGGCTCTGGGCTAGATGTCGAGCGGGTGATGCACGCGGAAATCAGCTTAGCGGGTCGCACGATCGGCGTGCCTCTACTAATAATGGCGTCAATGGTAGACCAGGTGAGCTAGTCGCGGGAGAAAACCCGGCAGCGGGAGTTAGTCAAAAGGCTAGTAGTTGTGAAGGGTCTGGGGAGGGGAGTCCCAACAGCGAGGACGTCTGGCCAGCAGACCAGGAGCCGAGTCTGCAGGTGCTTGTAGAGGCGGAATTGGCGCGATTCAAGGGGCTGAAGGACGTGTCCCACATAGCCAACCATCGTATTGTGATGAAGGACAACGAGCCCATCAAGCAGAGGTACTACCCGAGGAACCCGGCGATGAAGCGAGTCATCGACGATCAGGTGGAGGGATTGCTCCGGACGGGAGCCAGCGAGCCGTCCCGAAGCCCGAATGTGCATCGATTACAGGCAGCTTAATGCACATTCGATTCCGGACGCATACACAGTACCTTGGATAAATCATATTTTAGAGCGCCTACGCGCGAGTGCTGCGCTACATATCGACGCTGGATCTGAAGCAAGGTTATTGGCAGATACCCATGGAAGAAGGGAGCAGGCAGTATACCGCGTTTACAACCAAAGACGGGGACTATACCAGTGGAAGGTGATGCCCTACGGTCTGCACTCGGCATGCGCCACGTTCCAGAGGGCATTGGATTCGGTGATAGGGCCGAAATGGCCTATGGGAAGCGAACCTGAGGCTAAACAGGGAGAAATGCCGGTTCTTCCGGAAAGAGCTGGGGTATTTGGGGCATGTGGTAAGTGGCGAAGGAATCCGCACAGACCTCTCAAAGGTGCTCGCGAATCAAAGGCTGACGGCCCCATCGAATTGAAAGGAGCTGCGGCAATGCCTGGGGATGGCCTCGTGGTATCGACGCTTCGTGACCAATTTTGGGTCGGTGGTGCAGCCGATGACCGCTTTCCTGAAAAAGGGGAAGGCATGGTCGTGGGGCGTAGAGCAGCAGGATGCGTTGGAACAGCTCAAGGAGCGACTCACGACAGCTAGCGATCATGGCCTCGGTGCCGTTCTTACACAAACAATCGACGAGGAGGAGCGCGTCATTGGTACGCCAATAGGAAGATCTTGAAGGCGGAGATCAACTATTCAGCCACGGAGAAGGAATGTCTAGCTAAAGTTTGGTCAATCCGCAAGTTGAGGTACTATTACAGGTTCGACGTCATAACCGACCACATTGCACTCAAATGGCTCAACTCAATCGAGAGTCCATCTGGAAGGATCGCTCGATCCGCTCCCTGCGGATGGACCGCATGCATGCTGGAAAAACTCACTAAGGAGCCAGAGAAGTACCCGGACTACGCTGTCGAGAACGGCCAAATCTACCGCCACCTAGGACACAGAGCCGAGGTCGAGGATTACGTACCGTAGAAATTGTGCGTCGCCGGCAATCGAACGCAGAGAGTCCTGCGGGAGTGTCACAATGCCCCGACGGCGGGCCATCAAAGGGCGAGGAAGACGATATCTCAATGGGCGACAAAACGAGTTTCTTCCTAACTATTCAATACATTATACATACTTTATGAAAATTAAATGCTAAAAGCCTAGTTAGAAAACACAATTTTTTAATAGCATCACTGACCGATGGTCGTGTTTTATTTGCCAGTCCGGCCAGGTGTACTCCTTTTCACAGCCAATTTTGTCAGTAACGCTATTAGAGCCTTCATCTAAGAAGAAGGGTGTTAGTAGAGAAAATAGTGTTGTTCAGTAAAATTAAAAATAATCTTAATTTACTATGTTATTTAAGAAAATACAATAAATAGGAAAAAAGAATGAAAGGAGTCGTTAATAAAGAAAATTAAAGTATACTATATATATATAGTGTTAAGTAGATAGGGTAAAGAGATAGTAATGGGAAATCACTGACCCGGTGGGGGAAAATGTATAGCCTGTCAGGCAAACTATGCCCCTGCTCATAGCTGGGAATGGTCAGTTAACGACGGTATCCTGAAAGCAATGATTTTATTACTGGAATAGAAAGTTCGGTAGAGAAAACGTGATGCAAACTATTTTTATTTTTACATATCACGCGAAAAGGATTGTGCATAGCCTAGTCTGTTGTGCACGTAGATAGGAATAAGGGGCGATAATTCCTGGTTGGTCTAGAAGGAACGGAGAATTGAAGACGTCTAACAGAAAAGGAGAATCTATATCGCCAACAATCAACTTATGTAGGAAGACAACACCGAGAATTGTGCTACGGTTGGTTAACGATGGAAGATTAAGAAGAAACAGCCTCCTGGAGTAGGATGGCAACCGAAGCTTAAAGTCCCAATTTAAACCTCGTAAGGTAAAAAGCAGAAATTGCTTCTAAACAGATTCAACACGATCCTGGCTAGTGTTATACAGCGGAGACCAGATACAAGAGCAGTATTCAAGGATAGGGCGAACAAGAGTCATGTACAGAAGTTTCGTTATAAAAGGATCGTTAAACTCTTAAGATCATCGTTTAATGAATCCAAGTACACCTTTTGCCTCATTAGCGATGCTATCTATATGCTGATTAAAGCTGAGTTTTGAATCAAAATGAACGCCTAGATCCTTAACGGTTAGTATACGTTGCAATGGAGTATTGTCAATTGTATAACTAACAAGATAAGGTGTAGTACGATTGAAGGTCATAAACATACACTTAGAAAAATTTAGAAGCATTTGATTGGCCGAACACCAAAATTGCATAGCGTTCAAATCATCTTGTAGACGAGAATAATGTAGGCGATTAGTGTATGATTAAATAAGTTTCACATCGTCCGCATACATAAGTACACGGGCATGTGATAAAGCCGAGGGGAGATCATTTATAAAAAGGGTTAAGAGTAAAGGTCCAAGATGACTACCTCAGCCTCAGCATTACTCTTTGGGTCCTACCTTTTAAATTAGATCTAATCCAAAGCAAAAGAGACGGAGGGAAACCTAATCGGTCAAGTTTAAAGAGTAATAGATCATGGTGCACAGAGTCAAACGCCCTACTGAAGTCAGTGTAAATGACATCAGTTTGCATTTTAGAAAGGAAAGCATCATTTACCAGGGATTGCTAGCAGATTGCTCGTAGTTGACCGATTCTTTACGAATCCATGTTGCACAGGGAGACAACTAATTTGCAGAAATGCTGCAAATTCGAAGATTATTTTTTCAAATAATTTAGGGATAGCGGACAGTTTTGCAATGCCTCTGTTATTTTGTATATCAGACTTTCCACCTTTCTTGTGGAGAGGAATGATATAAGATTCTTTCCAAAGAGATGGAAAGACAGAAGATTCAAGGGATAGATTAAAAAGTTTAAGCAATGGACGAAGAAGGGAAGAACTACACTCCTTGAGTAGACAGCTAGGAATATTGTCAGGCCCAGGAGAGTAGGAACATTTTAAAGAATTTATAGCAGGAAGGAGAGAGGAATGGGAAATAATAGGAGCAGGTATAGAACTAGAGGAAGTAATAGTATAAGGGTAAGAATTATTATAAGGACAGACTGAAGAGTAGGTTGATTGGATAAAGTTAGCAGAGATGTTTGCAGAATCGGGATCATTTCTAGCTTTATCTGTCCCGAGAGAAAAAAAAAATTGGCAAGCTTGAAGATTAACGCTTCAAGTTTACAAAATTATAAAACTGTCTCGGATTTTGGGCAAATTGCCTTTTGCAACGAGAAAGATAATTCTCATAGCACTGAAAATTAAGAAGAAAGAAGCTATGGAATATTTAGCCAAGTCAATACTGAACCAGATCTATTAAACTTTTTAAAATATTTAGACTTAATATTTTGTGGGTTTTGATAGTTTGGGAGTGAACCAGGGTGGCTTTGAAGAAGCAATTGAGGGAAATGAATTAGGAATACAATCATCTAAGATGGAGTTTAGGGTATTATAAAAAAAATTAATAGCAATATTTAGATCAGCCGAGTCATATAAAAAAGACCAATCGGTTGCATAAATACGTTGATTAAGCAAGGAATGGTTTCCTTTGCGAAAGCAACGGCGGGGCTTATTGGTAGCAGATGAATGCAAAATGAGAGGATTGCAATTGAACAATGCAACCTCTAAAGTAGGATGATATACATCCTCAGCAAGGGATAAAGGAGGGGACCTGGACACATTAGCAATAAGGTTGTCATTTACAAATACCGGATCGAGAGTTCTATTCAAATGATTATAAATTGAATTTATTTGAAACAAGGAAAAGTCTAGCAATCTATAAAGTCATGCTGAGCTGAGGGGACTAGATAATTTTCGGCAGTGAATAATGACCAAGAGATGTACGGCAAGTTGAAATCACCTTACACCATGAATAGGTCATTATCACGCACGTGTGAAGAAACTTCTTTAAAACAAGTAATATGTTTTATATAAACTTGAATATGAGAAGGAGGAACATAGGAGCATGTGATATAGATATTCCGTGTAGGAAAAGACCCTTAACTGAGATAATCTCAGCGTCAGTAGGCGTACTAGAACAGAAAAGTTCTGACTGGAGAGTGGCTTTAACGGCAATTAATACCCCATCACCTCGAGTCAGCCCATCATTTCTAAGTAAAATAAAATTGTTCGAAAAAACTTCAAAATCAGATATGGTTGAATTTAACCATGTTTCTGAAAATGCGATTATATCCGAATCGAAGGAAATGCTAGCCACAAACAGATTTTTAAGTTTGGAAGTGAGACCACAGACATTCTAATAATGAATGGAAACTAGGTCGGAAGGCGAATTTAGTTTTTTGGAGCAATAACGATACCTTGTATCGAGGGGACCAGAAGGGTGACAGGGTTTCGCTTTTTTTGCTTACATTCGTGAACAATCATCTGAGGAGGCCAAAATTTAGGATCACAAATGATTGGAAATAAATCATGTGAAACATTAATTTGAATGATGCTATATCACGAGGGGTGGAGAAATTAAATTTAGTTATTGACACGCTGGCAGAAGATTTGCTAGCAATTTAGGCTGCCAATGACTCACAAGTGGTGTCAGGCTAAAGTCGAGACACAAAAAATTGCCTACGAGAGGCAACAACAGTCAGAGTAGGAGCTGATGGGGCTGAAAGTAATATAGTAGTTGGTGGGGCCAAAGAGGCAGCATGATTGCTTTTAACAATCTAGGCCAGATTTCGCGCAGGTCTACCTTTGCGGCCAGAAGTTGACGGGGCTGAAACAGTTTCGCTGATTGGGGCAGGTACAACTGCAGGGACTACTGGGACTACAACTGGGGATACAACAGGGGTAATAATTTGGGCAATCGCTCGGAGAAGGCGATAATGACAACATTGGAGATAGATCCAAGTTGCTAGGCAGGGACAAAAGAGGCGTAGGTGTATGGACAGACGGAGAGGGCAACTGCAAAAATTGAGGCTCTAACCGGCGATTGGGTGGAGACTCGAACTTGTAATTGCTAAGCAACTCAAAACTCGAGTCAAAGATACTCGAGAGTTGCTTAGCAACATTATTAAGTTTTAAGAATTGATTTCTCACACAATTATACATTCTGGAGAAATCAATTTGTTTGTCGATGCAATTCGGGCACGACCAACGCAAGCCGCCGCAGCCCTTCTTGGCAATTGCAGCGATCTTGTTGCAGTCACGCCCAGTGATACCTGCACATTTAGCATGCATTATATTCTCACATAGCCAGCAATTAACAAATTGCGGCTGTGCAGAATCATCAGAATGCTTGAACGTGCAAGGTTTCTTACAGCACGACATATTTTCTACCGGCGTTAAAAGATAAGCAGAAGTTGCGAAAACGCAAAGCAAAACGAAACAAGGTGCACAAAAATAGAGCAAGCAAACGCTCAAAAAAATATTTGTACACAAACAAATTGTTTGGAGCGAAAGGCAATAGCAAAAGTTTGAGAGAGCGCGCACAAGCAGAAATATGCAGCAGCGAACACACGCACAAACAAGTGTATGCACAGGGAAGCACCAAAATAAAAGAATCAAAACAGACAATAACAACAACACAGAACTGACGCCGCGTTCAATACATGCACTAATTAATAGACTTACGCTGCAAAACAGATAGCACTTTGCACAAGTAATTAAAGCTTTTTCAATAAAGCACAAAATAAATGCTTAATTTAGAATTAAAAGCAGGATTGAAGCGCAAAAATATATACAAATCTTGGAGCACAAGTAAAACACGTCAATCACTTTCAACTGAGAACTCTCTCTTGAATGTTCCGGGTCGCCGCACGACATGTGAGGTGTGTCATAAGTTTAAAGTAGAACAGGTAAGGCCGGCAGGTCGAATGCTGACGCGCCAGGGGACGGAACCGTGGTCCATCCTATGCGCCGACTTCGTGGGCCCCCTACCACGCTCGAAACACGGGAACACTATGCTGCTGGTATTCCACGATGCGTTTAGTAAGTAAGCCCTTACAGAGGGCGTTCCGAGAACGGATACTCTGTCGATTCGTAGACCCTCGAAAGTTTGTATGCGACAACGGAGTTCAGTTCACAAGCCAGACATTCAAGGCTTTCTTGCCTTCTATCGGCGTAGAGGTACAATACACCGCGCCGTATTGCCCTCAGGAAAACCCCACCGAGCGGACATACCGGACGGTCAAGACGATGATCGACCAGTTCATCGAAGAACGTCAGAACTCGTGGGACGGGATGCTACCAGAAAAAGCGTTGGCAGTGAACACGAGCGTGGCCGACTCGATCGGGTTCTCGCCCGCCTTCTTGGTGCAAGGTCACGAGCCTCGTCCTCCGCTGCCTTATACGATGAGGTTACGCCTGGGTCCGCCACTGTTCAGCAAACGCCAGGGGAAAAGGCCGGCTGTCTAAGGGAGGTGTTTAGCATCGACCGCCACAACCTGCAGCGTGCTTCCCAGGACCAGGGCAGGCACTACAATTTTCGTAGGACGAGAATGGCGGCCAAAAGTGAACGAGCAGGTGTGGCTACGCCAGCATCAGCTGTCAAGTAAATCGTTTATAACTATTGATATCTCCACAGGTAAAATGCAACGTGATTATTTTTTTGAGATTGAGTGGGAGCGGAGCAGCTACTCGATCGACGACCCGTGACAGTGGGCTCTCGATTTTGAGTCGGGAGACTCGTCGCCAGCGTCCCCAAAAGCCGACGACCCGGAGTGGGGCGACTCGCCGCCACCACTCGTACCCAGATTTAAGAAATACCAAGGAGTAAATATAATAATAATAAGAATAAATAACGTGGTCAGAGCAGAACAAGAATGGATCCGTTTGAAATTAAGAGGAGCCAATTATGTTGCTAAATCGAATCACATGCAACTCTGACTCCTAACAATGCTAACATTAGGAATAGAAGAGAACAAATGCTAGAGAGAGAGTTTTCGCCGCAGAGCAAAAAGAGCGAAAAAAGGGTTGTGAGCTGCTGAGACCGATCAGCAGCTTCACTTTTGATTTGGCGAGCGTATGTACTGGACGTGTGAACGCAACGACGGAAAACAGACTTAGAGGGACCGCGAGGTAGCCGTGAGGTTAAGGAATAGGAATCAAGAATCGACGGTGCAGCAGGGCCAAAGAAGTTATGGAAAAATAAAGCAGAATCGATCATCCATAAAGTGCATCAGTGTTTACACATTGTTCTATATCACGATTCGGCAATATAGGCCGAATAGGGATTGTGTGTTTGTCAGGCCTTTCATTCTGCGGCGGAGCGATACCAGCAGCACCCATCACGCTTATCTATCATAACTTTACCGCGGCGGAGTGATCCCAGTGGTTCTCAGTCCTTATCAAAATAGTATTAATCACTCTGTGGCGGAGCTATCTCTACAGCTCTCTACCCCCCTTTCAGCTTCACGTCTCGGCGAACTACAAATTTCTTGTAGAGTGGACTCTGTGCGACTGAGTTTTATTTCCCCGGCTAAGAAACTACTTTACAAGTATCAAGGTTAATGTTTCATTTAAATAAACCATGAATTTAATGGATAAAGCAAAAGTACTATGCGTCGATCGTAAGTTTAAAACTTTTCGCTCAATGTACTTCGAAAACGAAGCGACGCAAA
Source organism: Drosophila montana (assembly GCF_035044405.1). Taxonomy (NCBI): domain Eukaryota; kingdom Metazoa; phylum Arthropoda; class Insecta; order Diptera; family Drosophilidae; genus Drosophila; species Drosophila montana. The sequence goes on along the minus strand of NW_026996255.1, from coordinate 90,315 downwards.
GTACCATCGACCAGCTTTGCTGAAGGCAGGCTGGCGACTAACTTCGTTGCTCGGGTCAGCATCAGCAAGCCGCGACTTCGGCATTCGTTCGTCTGGCTTTTGGAGAACGAATAGCCAGTCGGCAGGCATGTCGTGTGAAGTGGGTAAAGCCAGATGAGAAGCCGGGCTAGAAATTTTGCGTCGCATTCAAAAGTATGAGCGATACTCTTCTTAGTGTGTACATTGTCTTTGGTACGACCAATCTTCCGCATGTGCGATCCCATCATCCCTGTTATTCTTAGTGTATTAATAGTTGACAGGGTCCATAGAGCGTCAGCGACAAGTCCATATATCCATAGAAGTGTCGGTTTATTTCGAATAATCTTTTCCGAATCCAACTTGCAAAAAGCCTGAAGGACAGAGGAGGATAGCTAGATTGCTAGATACAAGGCTAGATATGGAGGTATGTTCATGCAGCATTAGTTATGATCGTGAGGCTACAGTCTCCACACCGCCAACCACCCAGACAAAAGCCAACATGGAGGAGCAGCAATACCGATCAAGTCGTCCATGTCCCACCATCCACTTGAGTCGTCCTGCCACTGGCATATGCAAGCCGCTGTTATCCGACTCGGATCCGGCAGAGGCGACTTCAACCTTGCTGCTTTATATACTGCCCTCCGGCCTTGAGAGTGACTGAGGCACACTTCCAAACCCTTTTCAACAAGCTCGGCCAAAAATTCCTAGCTGGGGGAGACTGGAACGCCAAACATCGCTCCCATATAGAGCTACTGCAACACCAAGTGCACTCGACTTCGAGCTCTACAAGGAATTCAGACAGGCGCAGCTTAGTATAAAAAGTCTCCTGGACCTGACCTCGGATCACCTCCCACTACTGATCGAGCTAGAAGAGACTCCCAAGCGGTTCGTTGGCACCCGCAAAATGCTCCAGCCGCGCTCTAACTTGGACGTCTACCGGACCTACCTCGAGGACACCTTAGAACTCAACGTCACCAAAAGTACGGCAAGTGAACTGGAGAGCTATGTTGACCACCTCACAGCAAAAATTACGGAAGCTGCCAGACGAGCAGCCCCGCAAGCTCTGTCTTGCACTCACACCTTTAGAAGGTCCCTACTTAACCCAGAAGCCAGAAGTCTCCTTGCCGACAAAAGACGTCTAAGGAGGCTGTACATCCGCAACGGAGATCCCTCTGCCAAGGCGGAAATGGTCAGCGCGACCAACCGGTTTCGTCGACTGCTGGCAATTTATACCTCCCCGATCATGGATCGTTCTGGCCTCTGGCTGCGATCGGACGAGGAGAAGGCCAATGCGTTTGCTGACCACCTGGAAGCGATTTTTACGCCCTTCCATTTCCCAATTGTTGCACAGCGCCGTAAAGTGGCTGAAACACTTGATGCGCCACTGCAGATGGCTCTCCCAATGAGGAGCATATCCCCCGCGGAAATCGAAGTACAGATAAGGCGCTCGAGCTGAAGAAGACCCCTGGACGCGACGAAATTAACAACAGAGCAGCCAAGGCACTCCCACGCAAAGGCATCATGGCGCTCGCGTTAATTTTCAATTCAATGCTCAGGCTTGGTCACTTCCCGAAGCAGTGGAAATGTGCGAATATTATTATGATCGCCAAACCCGGAAAGCCGCTAACTCAGCTGGAATCTTACCGCCCTATAAGCCTGCTGCCAACGCTTTCCAAAGTCTTTGAGCGACTCCTACTAAGTCGACTTCTAGAGCTCGACGAGGTCACGCGCCTGATCCCGGACCATCAGTTTGGCTGCAGAAAGTCTCACGGCTGCCCCGAGCAGGTCCACCGGGTAGTAAACCATGTACTGAAGCAACAGAAGCACTACTGCGTCGGAGTGTTTTTCGACGTCAAACAGGCGTTTGACAAGGTCTGGCACAATGGCGTTCTGTCCAAGATCAAAGCCCTACTCCCTGCGCCATACTTTAGCATTCTGAGCTCCTTTCTCGCAGAACTCACCTTTAACGTGGCAGTTAAAGACCAAAGGTCGGCAATTAAGGGCATCAGAGCAGGTGTCCAACAAGGCAGCGTCCTCGGCCCGTTGCTGTACACGCTGTACACGGCGGACCTCCCTAACAGTGCAGCCTTCAGCCCCGCGAGACTGCTGGTGGCAACGTACGCGGATGATACCGCCTTCCTAGTTTCGCACGACCACCTGCAAGCTGCAACAAATGCAGTGCAAGACTGGCTGCTGCTGATCGAAAATTGGACAGCTAATTGGAACATCGCCATAAGCTGTGCCAAGTCCGCTTGCATCACATTCACGCTGCGCCCAGACAGTTGCCAGGGGCTTCGGTTCGATGGAGGAACCATTAAGCACACCAGCTCATTTTGCTCATATGGGGATCCCACATCACAGCAACAAAAGCAAAATGCATAAGAAGGCTCCAAAAACTCGACTGGCTGTTGAAACCGCAAAGCAAGCTCCACATTTCCACAAAGGCGCTGCTTATTAAAATTATGGTAACGCCCATCTGGACATACGAGATCCAAGTCTGGGGCACGACGTCAGCACACCAGCTGCATCGCATAAGAGTCGTCCAAGCCAAGGCAGCACGCAAGGTTGCCGGCCTGCCATGGTACGTGACAACCGACGCCATCGAACGTGATCTCCGCCTTACAAAGGACGGAGACCAACTCAACTTCTTCAGCAGCCGATACGCCGACAAGCTGCTGCAGCACCCGAACGCGGCCGCCAGGGACCTGGCTGACTCCATCAGCGAGAGGCGCCTCCGAAGGCTACACCCCGACGACCTACCTACGAGGCGCATCATTTAAGCATTGTAAACAATATCATTGTAAATAACATCATTGTCAATATTACATAAGTTACATTATAGTAACTATAAACCACTCATGAAATATTCGCTTGGTAGAGATCAGACGGCACTGATCGATTCCAGAGCAAAATAAACGACAAAAAAAAAACTGTGGCTTATATGTAAATTAGTTTATTTACTTGATTTATAGATTTGGGATGGTAGCGGGGAGGTGCTGATGGGTATAAAATGAAAGATTCTGATATATATATAATACTCTGGAAGCTACATGTCATTTTTGGTGACTCTAGCTCTTATTATTTACCCAATTTACTCAAAACACAGTATTTCGATATCGATTTATGTCGATTACTTGGGAACGGGATATGTTATCAAATATCGGAAGCAAACTCGATCTGCGCGGGCCCTAGTTGGACCTACAGCTAAAATTTCAATTCTCTAGCTCTTATAGGTTCTGATATCCTTGCGTTCATACATACGGACGGACGAACAGACGGACAGATGTACAGGCGGACAGACAGACGTACATGGCTAGATCGACTCGGCTTTTGATGCTGATTAAGAATATATATACTTTATGGGGTCGGAGATGCTTCCTTCTGACTGTTATATACATTTGCACAAATATATTATACCCCTTTTACCCATTTCAATAGGTTCAGGACATAAAGATGAACTGTGATATGACCACAAATACCCCCGTAACAGCGATTTATTCCAACACCAAATGCAGCTCGTGCTATGCGCTTGTTTCCTTTAGTTATAAAGATAAATTTAAAAACAAAAAACGTTTCCTTGGCAGGGTTCGTACTTGCAACTAACCGCACTACTTGCCGCCGCCTCTACTCAACAGCCACACAAGCCAACAACAAAAAAAAAATGGTCCCTCGGTAGGTCTCGAACTCGCAGCAGACCGAACTTCCTGCCGCCGCCTCTACCCAACAACCAATTAACAAGTTTGTTGACTTTAGCTCTTATTATTTACCCAATCGATTTTTATCGATTACTTGGGAACGGGCCATGTTATCGAATATCGGAAACAAACTGCGCGGGCACTAGGAGGACCTACAGCTAAAATTTCAAGTCTCTAGCTCTTATGTGTTCTGAGATCCTTGCGTTCATACATACGGACGGACGGACGGATAGACAGACGGACATGGCTAGATCGACTCGGCTATTGATGCTGATCAAGAATATATATACTTTATGGGGTCGGAGATGCTTCCTTTTGCCTGTTACATTCTTTTGCACATTATACCATTTTTACCTATTTTTAAAGGGTTAAGGGTATAAAAAGAAAAAAACAAACGAATAGAGAATGAAAATAGCACACCACAAATTCTGTCCTTGATATCCCTTTTTGGTTTGAGGCTACAGCCTATGATCTAAGCTCCTACCAAAGACAATATAAACACTAAGATGAGTAACACCCATACATTTGCATGCGACGAAAAATTTCATGCCTGGCGTTTCATCTGAGTTTTCGCACGACATGCCTGCCGACTGGCTATACGTTCTCCAAAAGCCAGACGAACGAATGCCGAAGTCGCGGCTTGCTGATGCTGACCCGAGCAACGAAGTTAGTCGCCAGCCTGCCTTCAGCAAAGCTGGTCGATGGTACTTTGCGTCGCTTCGTTTTCGAAGTACATTGAGCGAAAAGTTTTAAACTTACGATCGACACAAAGTACTTCTGTTTTATCCATGAAATGGATGCATTATTTAAATGATACATTACCCTAGGTACTAACTATAAATTGTGCACTAAAATTTAAGAATAAAATAATTTTTTAACAGTGCGCAACTTGTGCAAAAACTATGTTAAGAAAATATCACACATAGATTTATTTCACTTTTGTTTTTGGACAGTGTATGCTCGAGAGAAGTTCTTATTCAGCCAATGGCGTGCAAGCATCTATGTTTGTATGTGTGAATTATGCATGCATAACTATATCAAAATATGTATATGTATATGTGTTGTTATTCACTGCCTTGGCTTTGGCTGGTGAAGAAATAAATTTTGTTTTCTAGCGCTGATCATGCACGACCTATTCCAAATTTGTAGTGACATATGAATGCATGTTGTGTACTGAGGTTTTTAAAGTCGATTCAAATATTTATATAATTTCTTTAAATTAACTTATTAATTAAATTATTATTATTTTTAAGAAATAAAAGAAATGAAATAAGAGCGCAATATTTATGTTTCCAAAGATTCATTTTATCAATTTTTTTTATGTTTAAATTATTTTTTACTCCGCCGGTCGAACTAGCTACCGACGTATTTAATTTACCCTATTTGTATTTTTTAATAAAATAAAAATATTAATAAATAATTAATCATTTAATTTAAAGAAATTATATAAATATTTGCGACGACTTTATGAAAAGGATTTTTTACGGAGCCAACCTCAGTACACAGCATGCATTCGTATGTGAATACAAATTTGGGATAGGTGCATGATCAGCGCTAGAAAACTAACAAAATTGATTTCTTTGCCAGCTAAAGCTAGAGCTGTGAATAACAACACATTCAAATATGTATACTAACACACATACAAACATTATTGCTTGCACGGCTCTCATATTTTTAGCTTTTTGCTCTTTCGGCTGTGAGAGCGCAATGATACTGATTTCGTTTTCGTTCTCAAATTTCAAAAAAGCAAGCAGCATAGTAGCATTTTGTTGTATGGCGTTACTCATCTTGGTGTTTATATTGTCTTTGGTTATACCACTAACCATACAATGCATAGACTTGTCAAACAGCGGAATAATCGGATACCGATAAATCGTTAACGACTGAGCCCCATGGGTGTCCGCGACCATTTTAGTGTGCCCAGACAAAGTAAGACTGGCGAGAGTGGCAGCCGAACGCCGGACTCGAAAGCCGAACGTTCAGTATGAAGCCGCATCTCGCTCAGAGCACAACGTTGCTGCGGCTGATGCCTCTTTTAACTTCCATCCAATCCTTGCCGTTAAGTTCAATTACATGTGCAAATTTTAAATATAAATCAATGCATGTTAAATAGCTGTGGTTTTTTATTGAATAAATGTCTACTACGTAAGTTTCTCTACAGTTTTCTACTTCTGGTGTAATTTTAAATTTACATGATGTGTTCCTGATACCAATCTTAGCTGGATTTCAAACTTCACATTCGTTAATTATGTTTTGGATTAATTTTTGATAGCCTGGTTAATAGTATGCTTCTTTAAAAAGTCTGACCATCTTTTCGATGCCTGGATGTAAAAGTTTCTTGTGGTTGCTAACTATTATTTCTTTGAGTTCTGCATAGCTCCTAATGTCTTTTAGTTTAATATTTGTTCGTAATATTCGAGTTGTTTTACGGTTCATTATTTCTTTAAATTATTATGTTGTGTGACGCGGAGTCACAGTGAGGCCCGCGCCCGAAGATATAAGCATAACCATAGGCTAAGAGTAAGAAAAATTAAGTAAATAATAACCATATTGTAACCATAGGCTAAGAGTAAGAAAAATGAAGTAAATGAAGTCACTTATCGGTTAAGAGTACGCTTACTAAATTAAGAGAGCCCGATTGCAAGCGCAATCGAATCACTTGCAACTCTGTTGAGATTTTTAGGAGTAAAAGAGAGCCAAGCTCAGAGAGAGGAATTTCGCCGCATGGCAAAAAGGGCGAAAAGAGGGTCGTGAGCTGCTGCCGACGATCAGCAACTTCACTTTGGAACCGACAAGCGTGAGTATCGGACGTGCATACGCAACGAAGGTCAGAGTATAAGGACCGCGAGTTAGCTGCCAGGTTAGGTAGGAATCACAAAGAATTGACGGTGCAGCAAGGCTAGGAAAGTTAAGAAACAAATAAAACGGAAGTGAACGTACACAGAATTAAACAGTGTTTGCGTGTTGTCTGTGTAGAAACTGTGCATTTGTAGGTTTTCGTTTTGCAGCGGAGCGATCCCAGCAGCACACATCACGCAGGCCGACTCCAACATAACCGCAGCGGCTTCCTTTTTCCTTAACAAAATTAGTAACCACTCTGTGGCGGAGTTATCCCTACGGCTCCATACCCCCCCTTTTCAGCTTCGCGTCTCGGCAAACTACAAATTTCTTGTAGAGTGGACTTGGGTAAGACTGAATCATCACCCCGGCCAAGAAGCTACTTTACAAGTGGCGCCCGAGCATGGACGCTAGTCGTGAAGGGGCGTGGCACTAACGTGGCCTAAAAGCCCATGAAAGTGCCTCCAGGGTGTGTTAAAACCGAAACGGCAAAAGTAACTGAGAAGTTAGCTGCCTGCGGCATAGGAAAAGGGAGCATAGAAAGTCCCACAGAAGTGTCAGCAACAAACGCACACGTGCCGGCAGACAAGTGGGGACAACGAGAAAAGACAAAGAAAGAACTCGAAAACTAACAGACAGCCATAAAACTTCTCGCTGCGCGAGCGAGTTTGCGGCGAGCGCCCTATCGTGTGTGCACGCATACAAGTACACGCCCACACGCATAAGCCGAGAGTCGGCAGAGCGCGCGTCAACGGGACAGCTGCGAAGGCCAACCGTGGGGCAAATCGCTCGGTACGCGTCGAAATTTGCGCGATCAGTAAGCGCGACGAGAAAAAAAAGTGAACAATAAAGTGAATTCGGCCCAATATGAACATTGGAGCTGTAGTGACGAATAATTTTTTTTTGTGAACAAACTAAGCTATGGAAAAAATAAATATGGTGAACATTTAAGACAAAGTGAGCAGCAAGAGTGAACGTTTTTCTTATATTTTTTTCATGTGATCACCGGTGCAAAATATAACAAAAATTAATGAAAACTAATAATAACTAGTTAACAACCGAGTGAAAGTGACCACAGTGCAGTAACATAGAACCACGGTAAAAGAGTGGACGCGTGTAGCAAAAGGGTACCGTGGGCCGAGGCCGGTACGCAGCGTTACTTTTTAGGGTGGTCAACTAAAAGTGCGACTATTTATTTTGTGCAGGCAATGGTGGTGTTCTGGCTCGATAAAATAAAGTTAAAATAAAATTGATTAAAATAAAACAAACTAAAATAAAACGAATTAAAATAAAACAAATTAAAATAATTTAAATAAAATTAATTAAAACAATTAAAACAATTAAAATAAAATTAATAAAAATTAAAATAATTAAAATAAAATTAATGAAAATAAAATTAATAAAAGTAAATTAATTAAGATAAAATTAATTTAAATCAAAATAATTAAAATAAATGAAAATAAAACAAATAAAAATGAAATAAATTGAAATAATATACAATAATAATATAATAATATATTGAAATAAAATAAATTAAAAATTAACGTGATTTAAATAAACGGAAATAATACAAAACGAAATAAAATAATTATAAATAAACATAAACAAATACAATAAAAATAAAATCGGAAAGCCAGAAGGAAGTAATTAAAACGAAGCGGTCGAGGAAGACTGGATATCGGAAGTCATGTGGACCAGAAGAATAAAAGGGAACAGCAGTAAAAGGTTACATACGAAAGGATGGAAACGGGTGAGTGTCAGAATCTAGGGGTGGGCGTACGGTGGATCCATTCGCGACGGAAGGAGAAACTGGAGGCGATTATAGTTCGGGCTCAGCGAGTTGGGGCGGGTTGAAGACTTGCGTCGTCGTTTGGCAAGCTTCGTGTCCGGGGGTTCGCATTCAGCCAAAATATTGGCTCGGCTAGCCGAGTTGGAGGCCAAATATACGAGGACCCCGGAGCACAAGGCCCAGCTCGAACCTGACCCAATCGAATGGGATAGATGTTCGAATCAGAGTCAGACTCTGGCCCACGTTCGAACACCCCCGGCTTGTTCGAGGTCTCGGCGATCCCGAACTACAAGCCCCGTGATGCGAGCGACAGGACGAAGGAATCGGGGACGCCTCGTGTTACTGAGGGCGTCCCATTAACACAGACGCGCCTACCCATGGAGTATAGGGGGCATTGCATCGTTCCGGAACAGGTCAGGAAGTGGGGTATACGATTCGATGGGCAGGCTGATCCACTGTCCTTCGTAGAAGCCATCGAAGATCGGGCCCTGGCTAATGAGATTGACACTGATAGGTTGCCCCGGGCAATGAACGAGGTCATGATCGGCGGAGCCGCTCGCTAGAAGCGGAGCGAGAATTGGCGAGAATATACGACAACGCAGCCCCAGAGTATAAATTGTATGTGCGGAGACAAGATTTCGCGTCGCTGTCGAAGCTCATACAATTAGCGGTCGAGTATGAGGGTATAAAACAGCAGGGTCAACAGTATCCCCCGGGTTCACGATCTCGATTAGGTAATAGCATGGGCACGTATCTAGGCGAGGGGCAAGGACAGGCGACAAGAGGCTTAAACAACCCGTTCAGGGTAGCTTCATCGTCAGTATTACCGGTGCCAAGGGAAGAGCCCGCTAACCGAATGATTGGCCAAGAAACCGGGGGAACAACCAGGAGACGCCCGATATGTTTTCGATGCGGGCAAGAGGGGCATTTTAGGAGGGAATGTCCCAACCCGCAGGTAGTCTTTAGTGCGCAATGCGGAACCAGGCGGGTGAGCAGCCAGGAATGCTGTTGACGACCGGTTCAGGGAAACGGACAGAGGCACCATCCGGACCGGGAGCGGATGGACAGCGATGTCAGCGGAGCCCGGAGGCAGTAGATGTTTTGCGAGTCGAGGGGGGTCGTGTCGTCGCGACGATCAAGATCGGTGGAGAGGACTACGCGGCGACAATCAACACCGGCGCCACCCGATCGTTCATCAGTGGTGCCTGCGCGGCGAAGGTAGCGAAGGACGTGGAAACTAGGGAAGTACAAACGAGGATACGGCTGGTGGACGGGTCAGGATTAGACGTCGCGCGGATGCTGCACGCGGGAGTAAGTTTAGCGGGTGCCGCTACTAATCATGACGCCGATGCTAGACCAAGTGATCTTAGGTATAGACTTTCTGCGAGCGATAGGTACGACGATTCGTTGCGGGGACAGCGAGATGACGCTAGGGACGCCGGAGAGACGGGAAATTAGGAAAGGGGCGACTGGCTGCCCTGTGGAGCCGATCCCGGAGGCAAGGTTAGGGATTCGGCAGGGGGTGGCGGTCCGTCCCGCAGAGAGAATCCCGGAGGCACGATCGAATGATCGAGGTATGTCCAGGGTGCCAGTGAAGGTGCGGTCAGACGATAAAGAGGTGTCCAGGGTACCAGTGAAGGTACGGTCGGACAGCGAGGTGTCTAGAGCGCCAGGAGGGGATCCGAAGCATAACAGTAAAGAGGACGCGACAGGGCGTAGGGAAAAAGTGCAGATGACTACGGAAGTCAGCGGAGGTGTGGATTCGGGAGCCACGGGTAGAGCAGCACCTAAGAGCGTGAAGCTGGGGAGGGTAGCTGGTTCCAAAGGGCAGAAGAATCAATCTCACGCCTCGGAAGAAATCGTTCTAGCGGGAAAACTAGTCGCAGGGGAAAATACAGCGGCAGGAGCTAGTCACGAGGCTAGCAGTGGTGTAGGGGGGAGTCTCAACGGGGAGGACGGCTGGCCGGCAGATCTGGAGCCGAGTAAATATTATAGAATTAAGTAAATAATAACCATATTGTAACCATAAGAGTAAGAAAAATGAAGTAAATGAAGTCACTTATCGGTTAAGAGTACGCTTACTAAATTAAGAGAGCCCGATTGCAAGCGCAATCGAATCACTTGCAACTCTGTTGAGATTTTTAGGAGTAAAAGAGAACCAAGCTCAGAGAGAGGAATTTCGCCGCAAGTCAAAAAGGGCGAAAAGAGGGTCGTGAGCTGCTGCCGACGATCAGCAACTTCACTTTGGAACCGACAAGCGTGAGTATCGGACGTGCATACGCAACGAAGGACAGAGTTTAGGGACCGCGAGTTAGCTGCCAGGTTAGGTAGGAATCACAAAGAATTGACGGTGCAGCAAGGCTAGGAAAGTTAAGAAAGAAAGAAAGAAATAAAACGGAAGTGAACGTACACAGAATAAAACAGTGTTTGCGTGTTGTCTGTGTAGAAACTGTGCATTTGTAGGCTTTCGTTTTGCAGCGGAGCGATCCCAGCAGCACCCATCACGCAGGCCGACTCTAACCTAACCGCAGCGGAGCGATCCCAGTGGCTTCCTTTTTTTCTTAACAAAATTAGTAACCACTCTGTGGCGGAGTTATCCCTACGGCTCCATACCATCCTTTTCAGCTTCGCGTCTCGGCAAACTACAAATTTCTTGTAGAGTGGACCTGGGTAAGACTGAGGCATCACCCCAGCCAAGAAGTTACTTTACAGTTGTATTATTTCAAAATCGGAATCGTATTCAATGTATAATACGCTTGAATTGTTGCAAAAATGTTTTATCAGTATCTGTTAAGCTTTTTCAATGTTTAAGTTTAAATATTCGATTTTTATTTTTAATTTTTTAAAATATGGTTCAACTTCTATTTCTAGACTTCTAGATGCGTGATAAAGCATCTGCTACGTGGTTTAATTTTCCTTCTAAGTATTTGATTGAGAAATTATATTCACTAATTTTGATACGCCAACGTTGTAATTTAATGTTGGGTTCTTTAATGTTGTTTAGCCAAACGAGTGGCTTGTGATCGCTTAAAATGACAAATGGTCTGCCATATAAATATGGGCAAAAATATTTTACTGCCCACACTATTGCTAAAAGCTCTTTTTCTATTGTACTGTAGTTTTGTTCGTGATCGTTTAACTTTATACTTGAGAAACTAATTGGCTTGTTATTTGTGACAACGAAGCTCCTATTGCAAATTTACTTGCGTCGGTTGTTAGCTGACATTTTTTATTAAAGTCTGGACATACTAATATTGGGTCGTTTATAATTAATATTTTTAATTTTTCAAAGGCTTTATTGCATTCAACATTTTTAATATCAATTTTTGCCGCTTTCTTTAGGTAAAGAGTTATGGGTTTTGCAATTTTGCAAAATCTGGAATGAACTTTCCATAATAACCACATAAACCTAGAAATGTTTTAATTTCCTTTGATTTTTTGGCAAAGGAAATTCTTGTATTGGTTTTACTTTCAGTTTGTTTGGCCGTATGCCTTCTAGACTTATAATGTGGCCTAAGAATTCTGTTTCATTTTTTAAAAACTCGCACTTATCTAATTGAAGTTTTAAATTTGCCTGTCTTAATTTTTCAAAAACTTTATTTATTGAATTTAAATGGTCTTCAAGTGATGTGGAGAAGACAATAATGTCATCCAAATAAACAAGACAATGCTTGTTAATTAAATTACGAAGAACGTGATTCATGCACCTTTGGAATGTTGCTGGTGCATTTTTAAGTCCAAATGGCATTCGAGTATACTCGTAATGTCCGTATTTGGTAGCAAATGCTGTTTTATTAATTGATTTCTTGTCCATGTCAATCTGATGGAAACCTTTTGCTAAATCTATTATTGTAAAGTATGAGCATCTTCCTAATTTTCTCGTCCATGTTTGGAATGGGATATTTATCATTGATTCTAATGTCGTTCAATCCTCTGAAATCGACCACTAATCTAAATTTTGCCTTTCCTGAGTCGTCTGCCTTTTTTGGTACTATCCATAAGGGACTACAATAAGGCGACTGGCTATGCCGAATAATGGCTTGGGTTAACATATCTTTAATTTGTCTCCGACTTCTTGCTCCAAAGCGAAAGGGTAACCGTATGGTTTTTTGTAAATTGAATTTTCATGATGTGTATTAATTTCGTGCTTAACAATGCTTGTGGAGGTCAAATTGTCACCTTCTCGATATTAATTGCCACTGCAATTTTTTAGTATCTTTAATTGTTGTGATTTTTTTTCATCGTTTAGATGATCAGCTCGGTAATCTTGTCCCGATGTTATTTCATTACTTATTACTTATTATTTCATTACTTATTAATTTCTTGTGTATAACTTTCTGGTTTTAAATATGCTTCGAACTTTTTTTCTGAATTTGGATTTCAAACTAATTTCTTCTGATTGAACAATCTTCTCGCTAATTATTATTCTGTCATGAGCGTAGTCAAATATGGCGTCGTTTGCCTTTAATAAATTTCTGCCTAAAAATATATCATAATAAGGTGAAAAATCATGTTCATATGTAAAATGTCTGATCTTGCCTAAAGAGTTTATTAGGTGCAGTGGATACATAATGGTTTAGTTTTGATATCCCTGTCACGGTTCTAATCGAAATAGGTCTTGTATAAACTGATATTTTAAGGAAGTTTTCCCCCATCATATTTATTGACGACCCAGTGTCAATGAGACATCTGTAGCGTCTGTTATTCATTTTAATTTCTATGTACTGGCTTGTCCCGACGCTCCAACTGGAAAATGTTCGTCTTTTATTTCATTATTGTGAAACTCCTCATATTGGTTGTTTTGACAACCATTATCTTCTTGTACATGTTCCCCTGATAGTTTTCTGATTGTTGATCATTTTCATCAACCTGCATTTTTTGGGATACACTAGTATTTTCTTTTATACGCTTTTACGATTGATTTGGTACATATCACTAAGATCATGGGCGCAAAAGAAAATATCATTATTAGCCCGCGTTTGCCGCGTGCCCTTCTTTTTTATGATTTTGGGTTTAAACATTGAGAGCACTGAGAGTAAGTGCGAGCGAGATAAAAATAGACAGCGATGCCGTTCTATCGCTCAAATCATTTGGAAAAGAGTAAGCCAAAGCAGTTTCCTGTAGTGGGAGCGATCAAAAGACATCATATGTATATCTTACTCGCTCGTTGGACCAGATGCACATTTTTTTTGGTGCCCAAATTTCTAGTACGGCATGTCCCATCTATATGTTTTTTGGTTACCTTGAGAAATATTTTGATTTATGGGGTTATTTTTTTGTGCTTGTTGTTAATTCTGTTTGAATTCCTGAGCTAGTTACTTATTTTGGTTAAAATAAGTTTGGTTGTTTGGAGGGTGGAGGATGTGAAATATTTTGGCTTTGATTATTGTTAGTTATGAAATTTGGGTAAATTGAGGTTTAGTATTTCCTGTATAATTTATAGCAGTAGTTATTTTGTATTTTATTTATTTTGTTTTTTATTATTGTTATAATAATTTTCCTCATAGAAGCCCTCCATTTGTGCTACTTGTTTTAATTTTGAAATAGTGGATATGTCGGATCTTGAGAGTGACATAAAGAGTCTATCTGGTAATTTTTTATTTATTAAGATTTTTACAGTGTTATTCATAGCGTTTGTATACAATCTGGAATTATCTAAATTCCCTTCTAATTCTAACTTGTCTGTTATAATTATTTTCTTAGCCTCTACCTCACTAGAGAATTTACGTAAATTACCTTGATAATTGGTATTATATAGTCTTCGCCTCAGTTCTTCCACGGATGTTTGCTTCTTGTATTCGGAGATTAAGGCTTCCCTCAGTTGGGACCAGTTGTTGATTTGCAGCATTCTAGGAACCTTCTAGGCATCTCCGGATATCTGGAGCTCAATCGCCCTGAATATGATGCATTGTTGTCGTTCATTGTGAGTAGAGTACAGTTGAAGCAGGTAATCCATCCTTCTGATAAATGGACCCAGGGTTATAGGGTCTCCCTCAAAGGCTGGCACGTTCCGTATTTGTTTGTTCGTTTAATTTATTCATGGCTGCAAGTGCATCAACATGAGAGCCTTCTGGTTGCTCCATTTTTTTTTTTTTTAATTTTAGGTATTTAGTTTGTGTCACAAAATTCACTTTGTGTTGCAACTACCGATTTGGATTTATATTTTGAGTTTAAATATATTCGATTTAATTGTAATACTGTGCACAGTTACACTTGTTGATCAGAGAAGACACCAGTTGTATGGATAAGCCTTTCTTTAATTGATCGTATCACTCACGAACTTTAATCTATTTCTTTTCACAAAATGCTATCCTACCGGCTGCTCCAATAACGTAGTTATAAGTTTGAATAAAAAGACTTTATTTCACGAGAGTGAATTTGTATCAGTTTTTTATTATTACTGAAGAACAAAAATTGGCTTACGCTATATTTAAATTTAATTGGAGTACGTGACTTTTTGCAAACGGACAGCAGCTGCGGCTTGTTCATGCTAGCGCCTTTGTGTTGGTCAGTTTTTGTTTATAAATGATTGTTGACAATATGTGAGCTTGGCTGCAGAAGGCATTCTGCTCTTATGATTTTTGTTGCTGTTAGCATTATTTGAATTCGGATGCAGAAGGCATGCTATTGTTATGATTATTAAATTTGTAAACACACAGTGGGTTATACCATGCAATGTAGCTTATGAATAACAGTGGTTCAAAACTCTGTTGTTGTGAATAAGTCACTATATATATGCACAAATGCATAATCACTTAATTGCAGTGAACTACCTTGCAATGGTGGGGACAGTATTGTTCTTTAGTTATCGGCTTGTCTGTGGGTTTTGTTTGTTATTTTTTCTTTCTTTTAAAACAATTGAGGACTGAAAGCTTGTAATTATACCCTGAACCCATTGAAAATAGGTAAAAAGGGTATAATGTATTTGTGGAAATGTATGTAACAGGCAGAAGGAAGTATCTCCGACCCCATTAAATATATATATTCTTGATCAGCATCATCTAGCCATGTCCGTCTGTCTATCCGTCTGTCCGTATGTATGAACGCAAGGATCTCAGAACCTATAAGAGTTATAGAAATGGAAATTTTAGCTGTAGGTCCTCCTAGTCCCCGCGCAGATCGAGTTTTTTTTCCGATATTCGATAACTTGGCCCGGTTTCCAAGTAATTTTTTTTTTTATCAATTTTGGTATATAAAAAGAGCTTGAGTCACCAAACTTGACATGTAGCTTCTAGAATAGTATATATATATTAAGTATATTTCATTTATAGCTATCACCACCTCCCCGCTACTACCGCTACTACCACTAAATAAAGAAAAAACACCAATTAATGCTGCCCACCATTATAAGCCACAATTAAATGCAATTGACTTTTTGAGAATACACAAATATTCTACAACACAACAAGATGTACTGCAGAAAATTTAGTTAAGATCGGTTAAGAAACACAATTATTAAAAAAACTTGACTTTTCTTGTATCCATATACATGTAGACACACGCATTCATGCGCGTCTGCTTTTATTTTATGTCGTTTTTTACACATTAAGGCTCAACGATTGTTGTGGCTGTTGGGTAGAGGCAGCGGCAAGCAGTGCGATTAGTTGCGAGTTCAAGCCCTGCCAACGGAACTTTTTTTTTCAATTTATCTTTACTACTACTAAAGCAAACGAGCGCGTAGCGCGAGCTGCATTTGGTGTTGGAAGAAGAGGGTTCAGGGTATACTCTAGTCGAGACCTCCCGACTAGAACCTCTTTTTTGTTGATGCACTGTTTTTTTTGTATTTATGCCCAACTCATAGAGAACCTATGATTTGCTTTCTCGTGTAGTGAACAATGGCCAAGTTGGTTATTGTTCGGAAAAATCTCTGTATACCCTTTCCTGTTAAGCGACTAATGATCAGGCGAATTTGTTCCCCTTCGCGGCGAATTCAATATTTATTATTTTTTCACTCTCCCACATACCCACACCTGCACTCAGCACAAAACAGACGAAAGAACCATCACGCCGGTTTACAGTTATCTTCGCTTCAACGTTCCGTGTGTCTGCTGTATACTTCTAGAACATTCGGTTATGCTGCCTAAATTCACTTTCAATCGCCTCGTCAAAGAATTTAGAAGCGCCGATCAGAAACTGCACAATTTAAAAAGTTGAAACAGTGTTTTAAACTCGTGTCCGTTATATAAGACCACGTTGATTCTCTTGTAAAATCCAAAACTCAAGTTCTCGAATCGCGAGACAGCCACAAAGGCGATCGCATCCGAATTGCAGAAGCATTGAGTGGTGTGCCGGATAAAATGTGAAAGTTGATATCGTGTCATATTGGTGTGAATATAAGTGATGTTAACCAAAATTTATGTTACAGCGGTTAATTTTAAATCACGCGAGTAGCCGGCTTTTACAAGCGCTTTCATGTTGTTCCCTTCCGTGTGCGTGCACATTCCGGACGAGTTTTGGCTGGCCATTCTGGCCGCCTAATCCCACGATAGTCTCTAATCTGTAAGAGCAAGAAATTCAGTGAACCGCTCATGCACACGGAACAGAAAACGTGTGACCTATGAGCGCTAACTTGGTGCCATTGGCAGGAACACCTGAACCGCCGTCACCAGCTTAACGCAGTGAGCGCTGCTCCAAATGGACTCAGCGCACATGAAACCTTTCATTGTTTATTAAACATTTCAAATTTCAGTACATATTAATAACAGTCAAGTTTTTTAATTTTTTGTATGTTAATATATTCTTTTAAATGAATTGTTAATAATAATAAAACTTTATTGCTGATACTTGGCAGTTTTTTGGCATGCGCGCACATAAATGGCTTGGTTGGGCACAACCGCCACAGTTCTTGCACAAAGCTGTCTCTCGCCTAGATTGTGAGATGGATTAGCCAATAGTTTTTTTAACTCCTGCTTGCTGTACAGAGATCGCTTCGCTTAGCCGGTGTCTCAATAAATTGATTGGCACCTGTGAAGGGATTGAACAAATATTTTTGTTAGATTTTAGAATTACCTTCTCCGAGCTATAGCCTTAGATGACCTTGTATGGCGCAGATTGGTTTCCTCTACCTTTTGGTGTTTCTGTTAATTAATTAACAGCACCGATAATCAGGCCTAAGGTCCTCGAAACTAGGTTGGTGTCTCGGCTAACCGGCCAAACTTTAATTTAAATCCCTAAAAATTCTTCTAAATCACTATAACTAAAGTTCTCTATCAAATTACTAAATCTGATTTTATCGCGAAATAAGTGACACAAAATAGAGGTAGAAGTTCTTGCGACGATTAGTATGTGACAAGAGCTGTAGTAGAAAATTATTATTAAATGGAATATACAACAAATTAAAAAAAAATGCGGTAAGCATGCGTACTGAGCAGAGTTGATGACACCACCGCACCAATTACAGACTCTGCCAAAGCGAACACGAAGCTAATTCTGACCGGAGAACCAACAAAGGGTTTCCAGGAGCTTAAGAAGGCGCTCTTATGTGCACCCGTATTGGCGCATCCTGATTTCCGCAAGCACTTTTATATACAATGCGATGCAAGCCAACTTGAAATAAGAGGGGTATGGAGGAATGCCGTGTACAACTGGTTCGCTTAACGTCAGTTTTATCATTGATTTTTATTAAAATGAAATGAACTTATCGGAGCTAACAAATTCAACTTAGCATAATTATGTTAAAGGTAACATACATACTCTGAGAGGGAGAGCGCACTCATGCATATATGGTTGCATTAAAGTATTAGTGCGCGTGAAGCTATGTACTTCTCGTAAATAGCGCTCCTGGGCATTGCCCGTGGGATGCATGGTCAGTGCTTATGCCGTAAGTCGGCATTAGACGGTGGCCGTCAAGTGGCTGAACATATTACATTTAATCGAGTCATTGACTTACGCTTATGTTTTGTATGTTTATATCCATTGTTGTCAATGTCAATATTTAAGATTGTAACAAAGTGTTAAAATGCGCATGCATGAATACACTACAGATGATTTAAATATCATCAATAAATATTCAACCTATATTACAATCACTGATCTAATAGCAGTAGCTTGAATTAAAGCGTTATTAAATCGCACAATTGACATCAACAAAGCTACAACGTCTGTAGTAAAACAGACCTACACAACACTATTCAAAATGAACCACATAATCGATAACATCAAACAGCCGGAACTATTAACAAATGAGCAACACTAACAGCTGTAAAAACGTGAAATGTAAACAGCAAAGGTGAGACTCTCAACATAAATTAACAAAAAGAACACTATTATTCCACTTTACTTCTCCATATCGGGTCCCGGTTCCGGACCCGGCGTACCCGCCCTATCTGAGACGATCTCCTGATCTCGTCTCAATCATCAGCCCTTGTCGGCTGTCATGCCCCCTCTCCCCATTAATGGATATTTAGCCGGACATTGTTTTCCTTCAATATGTGAGTATAATTGGTTTCATTTCCTTAAAATTAATAACAATTAATATTATTTCTTATCGCATTTATCTTTGCAGCCATTTACAATCTCATACAAGCGGACATTTCATTTCGACTTCACCCGGTGCGTATAATTTTTCGATCTCTTATTGTTACTGACCGTTGGACCTTAATAAAATTGAGCAGGCGACGAACAAAAAATGGAAGGAAGGCAATTATAATGTGATCGTTGCGCCAATGGTAACAAGATGCCCACAGAAATGAACCTAGAACTGGGTATGCCAAAATAATCAGTTGCGCAGCAGGTATGTGAGGTATTAAATCGCTTAAATCTACCTTACCCTACCTAAAGAGCTCTGTGGGGGCTGTAGAACCGGGTATTCCAAAATAATCAGTTGTACAGCAAGTCTACCTTACCTTAAATCTACCTTACCCTACCTAAAGAGCTCTCTGGTGGCGGTAAGGGGCGATAGGTATGTATGTGTGCTTTGTTCGTGCAACTGCAAAGTTTTAAACTTTTATATTTAATAGGTGCAATAACATTTGGGTCGGTCACTCGCTGTTCGCCCTTTAGAACGTTTTCTTGAGTGAAACTAGGCGTAAGTACACATATATATTTATCCAAAAGAACTAATTCTAATAATGCCAAAAGATCTTTTCTTAGTGAGGGGTCTCGAACATGAGTCGACGTCTGACTCTGCCTGCTACTCAGGGCAAGGGTAGACGACATGGAACTGACTCACTCGGATGATGTGGGCGTGGTCTCGCCCGTGGCCGCTTCTTAGCCTTTCCTTCTGGATAACGTCGGTGATATGTGCGCCGCTGAGCCGAAACCTGGACTGGGGGTTAAACTGCTGGCCCTCTCTGGTTCGAGAGCTGGTCCCTTCGTTGCCGGAACCGTGGGTCGTTTATTTTATGTATTGTCTGATATTTTATTTGTTCGCTCCGTGTCGCTCGTTAGTCTTAAGTTTTTCTTAAGTTTTGGTATATTTCGTCACAAGGTTTACATTGAAGTTACGTTATTAAACGACAGCAAAATTCCTCGTATTCCTTTTGTACGCGTCGGCTGAGCTGGCCGGTTAGAAACTTTTTTGGAATACTTTACTTATGCAAAAAGAAAAAAATTTAACCTGGCTTCGAGTATGGCACGCAACATCATCGGGCAGGAACATCATCGGTGCCGAATTTCGGCACACGCATACATGTACGAGGTGGGCACCGTTGCTGCCCATCTGCACAGCTGCACTCTCGGGTCAACGGCCTAGTTGTAGGCCAAGGGCTTTAGCAAGGGCATCCGATCATCTCTGCTCCTAATCTATCTATGAGCGAATCGGTTGCCCAATCATGAGCGCTCAATGGTGTTACCCCTCTCAACGCAGTGGATCGCCGGGCGTTGCTACTCTTCAATTAATTGGGCGCCGCTGTGTGCCCGGTTTCACCCCTCCCGATACCCTGACCATGCAACGAAAAGATATCGACGGGGCCGATAATATCGGACGCAACCAACTAAGCAAACTGTCGATGCAGCCGATAACGTCAAATGGAACATCACCACGCAGATTATTGTAAACGTGAGCACGACCGTTACAAAGAATCTGCGTGCGCATTTCCTAGCTTGACCCAGCCGGCTAATAAGGATACCAAACGTAGGCCACACCCACGACATATACTGTGTACTTGCGCCGCTGACCAAAAAGCACGGACGCTGCCGACATCGACGCCAGGCGAGGAGGTAAGCGAATTACGCGTATTCCCGTAGGTCTTTTGCGTGGAAAACGCCTAGCACACGTCCCAGGAGATCTTCTAATTCGCAGGCGTTGGTACCTACGGCTCGGACGACGCGGCTCTTCAGTTATTTCCGGGCGAACGTGGCATTGAAGGCTTTGCCAAAGCTGCTCAGTGTTAGGTTGCGCCTCCACACTTCCTGTCCCGGTTTCAGATGGAGTTGGCGCGCGCGTTGATCGTAGCGTTGGCGACTTCGTTCGTACGCGGTGTGCAGGTGTTCCTTGACCTGGTTTCGGATTACATCCAGTCTGTCCTTCGTATCTAGGTCATGAATGCTGTGATCCGCCAATGACTTCAGCTTCCGGGCCAGCTTGTAACTGGAAACATTTAGGTACATATGCTAGCTAAACATTGCGATGAACGGAGTCACTCCCGTTGCTACTACCTCATACCTATAAATCAAGAAAAAACACCAATTAATGCTACCCACCATTATAAGCCACAATTAAATGCAATTGACTTTTTGAGAATACACAAATATTCTATAACACAACAAGATGTACTGCAGAAAATTTAATTAAGATCGGTTAAGAAACACAATTATTAAAAAAACTTGACTTTTCTTGTATCCATATACATGTAGACACACACATTCATGCGCATCTGCTTTTATTTTATGTCGTTTTTTACTCATTAAGGCTCAACGATTGGTGTGGCTGTTGGGTAGAGGCAGCGGCAAGCAGTGTGATTAATTGCCTAGCGCGAGCTGCATTTGGTGTTGGAAGAAGAGGGTTCAGGGTATACTCTAGACGGGACCTCCCGACTAGAACCTCTTACTTATTACTTATTTTGTTGATGCACTGTTTTTTTTGTATTTATGCCCAACTCATAGAGAACCTATGATTTGCTTTCTCGTGTAGTGACCAATGGCTAAGTTGGTTATTGCTCGGAAAAATCTTTGTATACCCTTTTTTGTTAAGCGACTAATGATCAGGCGATGTTCCCCTTCGCTGCGAACTCAATATTTATTATTTTTTCACTCTCCCACATACCCACACCTGCACTCAGCACAAAACAGACGAAAGAACCATCACGCCAGTTTACAGTTATCCTCGCTTCAACGTTCCGTGTGTCTGCTGTATACTTCTAGAACATTCGGTTATGCTACCCAAATTCACTTTCAATCGCCTCGTCAGAGAAGTTAGAAGCGCCGATCAGAAACTGCATAATTTAAAAAGTTGAAACAGTGTTCTTAACTCTTGGTCGTTATATACGACCACGTTGCTTCTCCACAAAGACGATCGCATCCAAATTGCAGAAGCATTGAGTGGTGTGCCGGATAAAATGTGAAAGGTGATATCGTGTCATATTGGTGTGAATATACGTGATGTTAACCAACATTTTCGTTACAGCGGTTAATTTTAAATCACGCGAGTAGCCGGCTTTTGCAAACGCTTTCGTGTTGTTCCCTTCCGTGTGCTTGCACATTCCGGACGAGTCTGGCTGGCCATTCTGGCCGCATAATCTGAAAGAGCAAGATATTCAGTGAGCCGCTCATGCACACGGAACAGAAAAGGTGTGACCTTCATAGCGCTCATGCACTAACTTGGTGCCATTGGCAGGAACACCTGAACCGTCGTCATCAGCTTAACGCAGTGAGCGCTGCTCCAAATGGACTCAGCGCACATGAAACCTTTCATTGTTTATTAAACATTTCAAATTTCAGTACATATTAATAACAGCCAGATTTCTTTATTTTTTTTTGTTATTATATTCTTTTAAATGAATTGTTTATAATAATAAAACTATTGCTGATACTTGGCAGTTTCTTAGCATGCGCGCACATAAATGGCTTGGTTGGGATTTAAAATGGATTTTAACGACTTAAAAGCTTTGCACAGATGCAAGCACAACCGCCTCGTTTCTTGCTGTCTCTCGCCTAGATTGTGAGATGGATTGGCCAATAGTTTTGTTAACTCCTGCTTGCCTGTACAGAGATCGCTTCGCTTAGCCGGTGTCTCAATAAATTGATTGGCACCTGTGACGGGATTGAACAAATATTTTTGTTACCAGACAATAAATATTGCATCGGGCGTGCACCAGTTTGCAAGTGAAGATTTTAGAATTACCTTCTCCGAGCTATAGCCTTAGATGACCTTGTATTGTGCAGATTGGTTTCCTCTACCTTTTGGTGTTTCTGTTAATTAATTAACAGCACCGATAATCAGGCCTAAGGTCCTCGAAACTAGGTTGGTGTCTCGGCGAACCGGACAAACTTTAATTTAAATCCCTAAAAATTCTTCTAAATCACTATAACTAAACTTCTCTATCAAATTACTAATTTAAATGGAAAAGAAAGGAATCTAAAAATGCAATGTCAATAAGAAAGGTTGAACATCTGACTTTATAGCGAAATATGTGACACAAAATAGAGGTAGAAGTTCTTGCGACGATTAGTATGTGACAAGAGCTGTAGTAGAAAATTATTATTAAATGGAATATACAACAAATTAAAAAAAAATGCGGTAAGCATGCGTACTGAGCAGAGTTGATGACACCACCGCACCAATTACAGACTCTGCCAAAGCGAACACGAAGCTAATTCTGACCGGAGAACCAACAAAGGGTTTCCAGGAGCTTAAGAAGCCGCTCTTATGTGCACCCGTATTGGCGCATCCTGATTTCCGCAAGCACTTTTATATACAATGCGATGCAAGCCAACTTGAAATAAGAGGGGTATGGAGGAATGCCGTGTACAACTGGTTCGCTTAACGTCAGTTTTATCATTGATTTTTATTAAAATGAAATGAACTTATCGGAGCTAACAAATTCAACTTAGCATAATTATGTTAAAGGTAACATACTCTGAGAGGGAGAGCGCACTCATGCATATATGGTTGCATTAAAGTATTAGTGCGCGTGAAGCTATGTACTTCTCGTAAATAGCGCTCCTGGGCATTGCCCGTGGCATGCATGGTCAGTGCTTATGCCGTAAGTCGGCATTAGACGGTAGCCGTCAAGTGGCTGAACATATTACTTTTAATCGAGTCATTGACTTACGCTTATGTTTTATATGTTTATATCCATTATATATATATATTTAAGTTTGTAACAAAGTGTTAAAATGCGCATCCAAGAATACACTACAGATGATTTAAAAAATATTATCAATAAATATTCAACCTATATTACAATCACTGATCTAATAGCAGTAGCTTGAATTAAAGTGTTATTAAATAGGAAGAACGACCTTACATACGTGGTTATCTTCTTGGCCCTCTTACGCATCATCCAAGCTTCACCAGAAATACCAGATGGTCCAACGCCAACATGACATTCAAGTGACAATTGACGGTTTCACGAAATCTAAGGAGAGAGGAGTTAACACGATCAGCCAACAACAAACAAGTAGCCAAACTGATCATGCATTGCACAACTTCAGTGGATATTGCACAACATCACCAGAAGTTCTGTCATTGCCTATGTGGCAGGCAACGCTTCACGATGTACGCAATCGTTATGCGACACCGTGCACGAGGCAGGGGGTTAGCTTTGGAAATTGTGTTCCAAGAGTTGTTGATTTTTAGAAATAAATCGCGTCGGTCATCGCCACGCCATGTTTACAAGAATTCTTCTCACTTTGCGCAAATGGATTGGATTGGCAATTGGATATGTATATATATGTATAAACATACATGTGCACACGCGCCACGAATCACCTATAACCTCTACGTGCGGCCTGGAAACAAAAAAATCATGAACATATGCGAGGAAAGCGATAAATACATATATGTATATCTTTCAGTGCAAACACTGCAAATACATGTTTAAACTGTGTGCTCACAGAAAAGTTATTTAAAAAAAGTGGGCAAACTTTAAAAATTAAATCAAATTAAAAATATAACACATATTTTACGGACAACCGACAGCATTATCCAAACTGCACAACAGGGCCCAACAGTGCTAAGGTGAGCGCGCAACAAACACGACAGAAGGAAATCCGTTCTGCCTTCGGGGGACTCATGGACGAGCGGTTGTTTGAGACACCCGTTGCATTAAGGCGGGACTCACATATTTAAATGCGTCAGTAAATAGAAACAAGTAAGAGATTCTAGTCGGGAGCTCCCGACTGGGGGATACCCTGAACCCTCTTATTCCAACCCCAAATGCAGCTCGCGCTACGCGTTCGTTTGCTTTAGTAGTAATAAAGATAAAATAAAAAATAAAAAAGTTCCCTTGGCCGGGTTCGAACTCTCCACAGACCGCACCACTTACCGCCGCCTCTACTCAACAACCACAGAAGAGGTGGCGATAGCAATAAAATGAAAGATACTTGGTATATATATACTATTCTAGAAGCTATATGTCAAGTTTGGTGACTCTAGCTCTTATTATTTACCAAAATTTCTCCGAAAACAGGATTTCGATATCGATATCGTTTTTTTTTTGTGTAGAAAAGAAACAACCAGCCGCCAATACAACTTCGGTGCACAGCAGGATTGGGGTGGGTGTGCTGTGTCCGAAGGCTTTACTTATATAAACTTAATTATTATGGACTCCCTGCTGAAACAAAATTGCTGAAGATTAACTTACTATTGAAAATACAGAAAGTGAAAAAAAAAAACACAACCTATCTTACAGAGTAGTAACTGTGGGCATCCGTAAGGCTCCTTACAACAAAACAGCTATCTGACGTTGGCATTATCTGGGGTGAAGTGCGATCGTTGTGTTCTTGTACCTCCGTATTAACGGAAACGCTTCACGATGTAAGCAATCGTTATGCGACACCGTGCACGAGGCAGGGGGTTAGCACTTTTAGGGCATAGGGCTAGCTTTGGAAATTTGGAAATTGTGTTCCAAGAGTTGTTGATTTTTAGAAATAAATCGCGTCGGTCATCGCCACGCCGTGTTTACAAGAATTCTTCTCACTTTGCGCAAATGGATTGGATTGGCAATTGGATATATATATATATATATACATACATGTGCACATGCGCCATGAATAACCTATAACCTCTACGTGCGGCCTGGAAACAAAAAAATCATGAACATATGCGAGGAAAGCGATAAATACATATATATCTTTCAGTGCAAACACTGCAAATACATGTTTAAACTGTGTGCTCACAGAAAAGTTATTTAAAAAAAGTGGGCAAACTTTAAAAATTAAATCAAATTAAAAATATAACACATATTTTACGGACAACCGACAGCATTATCCAAACTGCACAACAGGGCCCAGCAGTGATAAGGTGAGCGCGCAACAAACACGACAGAAGGAAATCCGTTCTGCTTTCGGGGGACTCATGGACGAGCGGTTGTTTGAGACACCCGTTGCATTAAGGCGGGACTCACATATTTAAATGCGTCAGTAAATAGAAACAAGTAAGAGATTCTAGTCGGGAGCTCCCGACTGGGGGATACCCTGAACCCTCTTATTCCAACCCCAAATGCAGCTCGCGCTACGCGTTCGTTTGCTTTAGTAGTAATAAAGATAAAATAAAAAATAAAAAAGTTCCCTTGGCCGGGTTCGAACTCTCCACAGACCGCACCACTTACCGCCGCCTCTACTCAACAACCACAGAAGAGGTGGCGATAGCAATAAAATGAAAGATACTTGATATATATATACTATTCTAGAAGCTATATGTCAAGTTTGGTGACTCTAGCTCTTATTATTTACCAAAATTTCTCCGAAAACAGGATTTCGATATCGATATCGTTTTTTTTTTGTGTAGAAAAGAAACAACCAGCCGCCTATACATGTATTTCGTGGAGAACTTCGGTGCACAGCAGGATTGGGGTGGGTGTGCTGTGTCCGAAGGCTTTACTTATAGAAACTTAATTATTATGGACTCCCTGCTGAAACAAAATTGCTGAAGATTAACTTACTATTCAAAATACAGAAAGTGAAAAAAAAAACACAACCTATCTTACAGAGTAGTAACTGTGGGCATCCGTAAGGCTCCTTACAACAAAACAGCTATCTGACGTTGGCATTATCTGGGATGAAGTGCGATCGTTGTGTTCTTGTACCTCCGTATTAACGGAAACTTCAATCTACATTTAAAATTACAAATATATACTGCATTTAAGGTCATCGGTAATCATCAATATACTTCAAGCTGCTTTGAGTTTTCGGCTTATACAAGGGAAAATTTGCACTCGCAACCGTGCTACGGAACTGGTTGCTTCTCTTTGGGCCGCGCCGGCTGGCTCATCGGTTCTCTGGGTGTAGTCCCATCCCCGGCCCGCAGTCCGCACAATCGACATCAACAAAGCTACAACGTCTGTAGTAAAACAGACCTACACAACACTATTCAAAATGAACCACATAATCGATAACATCAAACAGCCGGAACTATTAACAAATGAGCAACACTAACAGCTGTAAAAACGTGAAATGTAAACAGCAAAGGTGAGACTCTCAACATAAATTAACAAAAAGAACACTATTATTCCACTTTACTTCTCCATATCGGGTCCCGGCATACCCGACCTACCTGAGACGATCTCCTGATCTCGTCTCAATCATCAGCCCTTGTCGGCTGTCATGCCCCCTCTCCCCATTAATGGATATTTAGCCGGAAATTGTTTTCCTTCAATATGTGCGTATAATTGGTTTCAATTCCTTACAATTAAACACAATTAATATTATTTCTTATCGCATTTATCTTTGCAGCCATTTACAATCTCATGCAAGCGGACATTTCATTTCGACTTCACCCCGTGCGTATAATTGTTGCGATCTCTTATTGTCACTCGCTGTTCGCGCTTTAGAAAGTTTTCTTGAGTGAAACTAGGCGTAAGTACACATATATATTTATCCAAAAGAACTAATTCTAATAATGACAAAAGATCTTTTCTTAGTGAGGGGTCTCGAACATGAGTCGACGTCTGACTCTGCCTGCTACTCAGGGCAAGGGTAGACGACATGGAACTGACTCACTCGGATGATGTGGGCGTGGTCTCGCCCGTGGCCGCTTCTTAGCCTTTCCTTCTGGATAACGTCGGTGATACGTGCGCCGTGGGTGGCTAATGTGCGCCGCTGAGCCGAAACCTGGACTGGGGGTTAACTGCTGGCCCTCTCTGGTCCGAGAGCTGGTCCCTTCGTTGACGGAACCGTGGGTCGTTTATTTTATGTATTGTCTGATATTTTATTTGTTCGCTCCGTGTCGCTCGTTAGTCTTAAGTTTTTCTTAAGTTTTGGTATATTTCGTCACAAGGTTTACATTGAAGTTACGTTATTAAACGACAGCAAAATTCCTCGTATTCCTTTTGTACGCGTCGGCTGAGCTGGCCGGTTAGAAACTTTTTTTGGAATACTTTACTTATGCAAAAAGAAAAAAATTTAACCTGGCTTCGAGTATGGCACGCAACATCATCGGGCAGAAACATGTACGAGGTGGGCACCGTTGCTGCCCATCTGCACAGCTGCACTCTCGGGTCAACGGCCTAGTTGTAGGCCAAGGGCTTTAGCAAGGGCATCCGATCATCTCTCCTCCTAATCTATCTATGAGCGAATCGGTTGCCCAATCATGAGCGCTCAATGGTGTTACCCCTCTCAACGCAGTGGATCGCCGGGCGTTGCTACTCTTCAATTAATTGGGCGCCGCTGTGTGCCCGGTTTCACCCCTCCCGATACCCTGACCATGCAACGAAAAGATATCGACGGGGCCGATAATATCGGACGCAACCAACTAAGCAAACTGTCGATGCAGCCGATAACGTCAAATGGAACATCACCACGCAGATTATTGTAAACGTGAGCACGACCGTTACAAAGAATCTGCGTGCGCATTTCCTAGCTTGACCCAGCCGGCTAATAAGGATACCTAACGTAGGCCACACCCACGACATATACTGTGTACTTGCGCCGCTGACCAAAAAGCACGGACGCTGCCGACATCGACGCCAGGCGAGGAGGTAAGCGAATTACGCGTATTCCCGTAGGTCTTTTGCGTGGAAAACGCCTAGCACACGTCCCAGGAGATCTTCTAATTCGTAGGCGTTGGTACCTACGGCTCGGACGACGCGGCTCTTCAGTTATTTCCGGGCGAACGTGGCATTGAAGGCTTTGCGCCTCCACACTTCCTGTCCCGGTTTCAGATGGAGTTGGCGCGCGCGTTGATCGTAGCGTTGGCGACTTCGTTCGTACGCGGTGTGCAGGTGTTCATTGACCTGGTTTCGGATTACATCCAGTCTGTCCTTCGTATCTAGGTCATGAATGCTGTGATCCGCCAATGACTTCAGCTTCCGGGCCAGCTTGTAACTGGAAACATTTAGGTACATATGCTAGCTAAACATTGCGATGAACGGAGTCACTCCCGTTGCTACTACCTCATATCTATAAATCAAGAAAAAACACCAATTAATGCTACCCACCATTATAAGCCACAATTAAATGCAATTGACTTTTTGAGAATACACAAATATTCTATAACACAACAAGATATACTGCAGAAAATTTAATTAAGATCGGTTAAGAAACACAATTATTAAAAAAACTTGACTTTTCTTGTATCCATATACATGTATACATTTTATGTCGTTTTTTTACTCATTAAGGCTCAACGATTGGTGTGGCTGTTGGGTAGAGGCAGCGGCAAGCAGTGCGATTAATTGCCTAGCGCGAGCTGCATTTGGTGTTGGAAGAAGAGGGTTCAGGGTATACTCTAGACGGGACCTCCCGACTAGAACCTCTTACTTATTACTTATTTTGTTGATGCACTGTTTTTTTTGTATTTATGCCCAACTCATAGAGAACCTATGATTTGCTTTCTCGTGTAGTGACCAATGGCTAAGTTGGTTATTGCTCGGAAAAATCTTTGTATACCCTTTTTTGTTAAGCGACTAATGATCAGGCGATGTTCCCCTTCGCTGCGAACTCAATATTTATTATTTTTTCACTCTCCCACATACCCACACCTGCACTCAGCACAAAACAGACGAAAGAACCATCACGCCAGTTTACAGTTATCCTCGCTTCAACGTTCCGTGTGTCTGCTGTATACTTCTAGAACATTCGGTTATGCTACCCAAATTCACTTTCAATCGCCTCGTCAGAGAAGTTAGAAGCGCCGATCAGAAACTGCATAATTTAAAAAGTTGAAACAGTGTTCTTAACTCTTGGTCGTTATATACGACCACGTTGCTTCTCCACAAAGACGATCGCATCCAAATTGCAGAAGCATTGAGTGGTGTGCCGGATAAAATGTGAAAGGTGATATCGTGTCATATTGGTGTGAATATACGTGATGTTAACCAACATTTTCGTTACAGCGGTTAATTTTAAATCACGCGAGTAGCCGGCTTTTGCAAACGCTTTCGTGTTGTTCCCTTCCGTGTGCTTGCACATTCCGGACGAGTCTGGCTGGCCATTCTGGCCGCATAATCTAAAAGAGCAAGATATTCAGTGAGCCGCTCATGCCCACGGAACAGAAAAGGTGTGAGCTTCATAGCGCTCATGCACTAACTTGGTGCCATTGGCAGGAACACCTGAACCGTCGTCATCAGCTTAACGCAGTGAGCGCTGCTCCAAATGGACTCAGCGCACATGAAACCTTTCATTGTTTATTAAACATTTCAAATTTCAGTACATATTAATAACAGCCAGATTTCTTTATTTTTTTTTGTTATTATATTCTTTTAAATGAATTGTTTATAATAATAAAACTATTGCTGATACTTGGCAGTTTCTTAGCATGCGCGCACATAAATGGCTTGGTTGGGATTTAAAATGGATTTTAACGACTTAAAAGCTTTGCACAGATGCAAGCACAACCGCCTCGTTTCTTGGTGTCTCTCGCCTAGATTGTGAGATGGATTGGCCAATAGTTTTGTTAACTCCTGCTTGCCTGTACAGAGATCACTTCGCTTAGCCGGTGTCTCAATAAATTGATTGGCACCTGTGACGGGATTGAACAAATATTTTTGTTACCAGACAATAAATATTGCATCGGGCGTGCACCAGTTTGCAAGTGAAGATTTTAGAATTACCTTCTCCGAGCTATAGCCTTAGATGACCTTGTATTGTGCAGATTGGTTTCCTCTACCTTTTGGTGTTTCTGTTAATTAATTAACAGCACCGATAATCAGGCCTAAGGTCCTCGAAACTAGGTTGGTGTCTCGGCGAACCGGACAAACTTTAATTTAAATCCCTAAAAATTCTTCTAAATCACTATAACTAAACTTCTCTATCAAATTACTAATTTAAATGGAAAAGAAAGGAATTTAAAAATGCAATGTCAATAAGAAAGGTTGAACATCTGACTTTATAGCGAAATATGTGACACAAAATAGAGGTAGAAGTTCTTGCGACGATTAGTATGCGATAAGAGCTGTAGTAGAAAATTATTATTAAATGGAATATACAACAAATTAAAAATAGTTGCATTAAGCGTATTGAGCATTATGCGTACTGAGCAGAATTGATGACACCACCGCACCAATTACAGACTCTTTCAAAGCGAACACGAAGCTAATTCTGACCGGAGAACCCACAAAGGGTTTCCAGGAGCTTAAGAAGGCGCTCTTATGTGCACCCGTATTGGCGCATCCTGATTTCCGCAAGCACTTTTATATACAATGCGATGCAAGCCAACTTGAAATAGGAGGGGTGTGTAGAAATGCCGTGTACAACTGGTTCGCTTAACGTCAGTTTTATCATTGATTTTTATTGAAATGAAATTAACTTATCGGAGCTAACAAATTCAACTTAGCATAATTATGTTAAAGGTAACATACTCTGAGAGGGAGAGCGGACTCATGCATATATGGTTGCATTAAAGTATTAGTGCGCGTGTAGCTATGTACTTCTCGTAAATAGCGCTCCTGGGCATTGCCCGTGGGATGCATGGTCAGTGCTTATGCCGTAAGTCGGCATTAGACGGTGGCCGTCAAGTGGCTGAACATATTACATTTAATCGAGTCATTGACTTACGCTTATGTTTTGTATGTTTATATCCATTGTTGTCAATGTCAATATTTAAGATTGTAACAAAGTGTTAAAATGCGCATGCATGAATACACTACAGATGATTTAAATATCATCAATAAATATTCAACCTATATTACAATCACTGATCTAATAGCAGTAGCTTGAATTAAAGCGTTATTAAATCGCACAATCGACATCAACAAAGCTACAACGTCTGTAGTAAAACAGACCTACACAACACTATTCAAAATGAACCACATAATCGATAACATCAAACAGCCGGAACTATTAACAAATGAGCAACACTAACAGCTGTAAAAACCTGAAATGTAAACAGCAAAGGTGAGACTCTCAACATAAATTAACAAAAAGAACACTATTATTCCACTTTACTTCTCCATATCGGGTCCCGGTTCCGGACCCGGCGTACCCGCCCTATCTGAGACGATCTCCTGATCTCGTCTCAATCATCAGCCCTTGTCGGCTGTCATGCCCCCTCTCCCCATTAATGGATATTTAGCCGGACATTGTGTTCCTTCAATATGTGAGTATAATTGGTTTCATTTCCTTAAAATTAATAACAATTATTATAATATTATTTCTTATCGCATTTATCTTTGCAGCCATTTACAATCTCATACAAGCGGACATTTCATTTCGACTTCACCCGGTGCGTATAATTTTTCGATCTCTTATTGTTACTGACCGTTGACCTTAATAAAATTGAGCAGGCGACGAAAAAAAAATGGAAGGAAGGCAATTATAATGTGATCGTTGCGCCAATGGTAACAAGATGCCCACAGAAATGAACCTAGAACTGGGTATGCCAAAATAATCAGTTGCGCAGCAGGTATGTGAGGTATTAAATCGCTTAAATCTACCTTACCCTACCTAAAGAGCTCTGTGGGGGCTGTAGAACCGGGTATTCCAAAATAATCAGTTGTACAGCAAGTCTACCTTACCTTAAATCTACCTTACCCTACCTAAAGAGCTCTCTGGTGGCGGTAAGGGGCGATAGGTATGTATGTGTGCTTTGTTCGTGCAACTGCAAAGTTTTAAACTTTTATATTTAATAGGTGCAATAACATTTGGGTCGGTCACTCGCTGTTCGCCCTTTAGAACGTTTTCTTGAGTGAAACTAGGCGTAAGTACACATATATATTTATCCAAAAGAACTAATTCTAATAATGACAAAAGATCTTTTCTTAGTGAGGGGTCTCGAACATGAGTCGACGTCTGACTCTGCCTTCTACTCAGGGCAAGGGTAGACGACATGGAACTGACTCACTCGGATGATGTGGGCGTGGTCTCGCCCGTGGCCGCTTCTTAGCCTTTCCTTCTGGATAACGTCGGTGATACGTGCGCCGTGGGTGGCTAATGTGCGCCGCTGAGCCGAAACCTGGACTGGGGGTTAAACTGCTGGCCCTCTCTGGTCCGAGAGCTGGTCCCTTCGTTGACGGAACCGTGGGTCGTTTATTTTATGTATTGTCTGATATTTTATTAGTTCGCTCCGTGTCGCTCGTTAGTCTTAAGTTTTTCTTAAGTTTTGGTATATTTCGTCACAAGGTTTACATTGAAGTTACGTTATTAAACGACAGCAAAATTCCTCGTATTCCTTTTGTACGCGTCGGCTTAGCTGGCCGGTTAGAAACTTTTTTGGAATACTTTACTCATGCAAAAAGAAAAAAATGTAACCTGGCTTCGAGTACGGCACGCCCGGCGTTGACCGGGCCAAGTAGGTTCTTATTGCAGACAGCATTGTGCGGTTCACGTGTTCGGTGGCGTTATTCTGAGGCGAGTAAACTGGGTACGCAAATGCGTAATGCGAAACGCCTGGACCATTGCATCGAGTGACTTGGATGTAAAATGCCGCCCATTATCCGAATGGATCATTTCCGGCACGCCAAACTTAAAGAACACCTCGTCGACTAGGAAGTTGACGACTTCCGCCGCGTTGGCTTCCTTCATTGCCTCCAGAAAGGTAAACTTTGAGAAGTGGTCTACGACGACGAATATCAACGCATGTCCTCTTTTTGACCGTGGATACTTCCCCAAGAAGTCGATGAATATCATCTGGAAGGGGCGGTCGTGCCATGTTGGGCCAATAGAATCGCCTGCGCAGCGCATGCAGCGTTTTTCTCATGCTTCCATGAGCTGAAGTCTCCTCCGCGTGTGCTTGTTGGATAAGTTCTGCAGTCAGCGTCTCCGGCGCCCAGAGCCGCCAACTCGTGCCTTCGACTTCATCTTCAAAGCTCTCGTGCACTGTCCTCTTGAATAGGAGTCCGTCCTGCACTCTCAAGCTCGGTAATTTCCGTTGTTGGCTCATCACCTCCTTTACCAGCCCTTGGTAGTTGGGTCTACACACCTGGGTCTGAAATTCTAAAATTCGCGTGAATTAACACCGGAGCTGTGGTAAGGGCTAGCTTAAAGCTTTCTTCGTCGCTCAACGCAAATTTACCCGTTCTTATCTTTAAGGCATCAGTCAGCGGCGAAGCTCTTCATGAAGCGGGATACCACCCCGCCGTACCGAGGAAGCTTTGCAGTTCCTTGACCTTCCTCGGATCCATACGCAATGTCCCGACGCCAATTATGAATCCCGAGTAGTTTGTAACGAAATGTTTTAGCCGGGGTCTTAAAACTCAGTCTATCCGGGTCCACTCTACAAGATATTCGTAGTTCGCCGAGACGCGATGCTGAAAAGGGGGGGAGGGAGTTGTAGGGATCGCTACGCCACAGAATGGTTACTTTTGGGAAAGGGAACCGCTGTGATCTCTCCGCCGCGCCTAGGGTCAGGGTTGATCAGCGTAATTGGTGCTGGGGTAGTTCTGCGACTAAGCTAAACTAAGTGACTCTTACTCGACAAAGAATACAACAACAAGTAAGAGGTTCTAGTCGGGAGCTCCCAACTAGGGGATACCCTGAACCCTCTTCTTCCAACAGGCGATAGGTATAAAATGAAAGATACTTGATATATATATATATATATATATACTATTCTAGAAGCTACATGTCAAGTTTGGTGACTCTAGCTCTTATTATCTACAGTAATTGCCCAAAAAACAGGATTTCGATAACACTTTTTATCGATTACTTGGAAACGTGACAAGTAATCGAATATCGGAAACAAACTCGATCTGCGCGGGGACTAGGAGGGCCTACAGCTATTTCAAGTCTCTAGCTCTTATAGGTTCTGAGATCCTTGCGGACGGACGGACATGGCTAGATCGACTCGGCTGTTAATGCTGATCAAGAGGTCGGAGATGTTTGCTTCTGCCTGTTACATACATTTGCACAAATACATTATACCCTTTTTAACCATTTTCAATGGGTTCAGGGTATAAAAAGACAACACAAAGCACTTCGATTGTAGTAACTCTCGTTTATTTAATCTAGAACACTAGCCCTACTGCACCGTCAATTCTTGACTATCTATCCCTAACCTCGCGGTCACTTCGCGATTCCTTTTTTTTTTGTATGTCTTTTTCGTTGCGTCCACACGTCTAATACTTACGCTCGCCAAATCAAAAGTGAAGCTGCTGAACAGCCTCGCCGTCTTACGACTCTTTTCGCCTTGCGGAGAAAACTATCTACTTAAGCCTATTCGCTCCTCCGCGTTGCCTATGATTATATTTCTTTCGTAATCGGTCTCTCTTAACTTAAATCTTTTTCTCTTATTCTCTTAAATGATTGTTTTTAATCCATTTTAGACTTCACTCTGTTCGCATGTTAGGCGGTATGACTACTGCCCTTGTAATTGTGACCCGGCGTTACATCCCCCCCCCCCCCCCTCCCTTACTTGACGTAGGGTGATCTTCACCTCTCGCCTTGTGGTGATGGTCACCTTTCGGGGCGTTAATAATTACATTTCCTTAGCTTCTATTCCTCATATGGTGCAGCTTACAAATGACCTTCTTTATAACTAGTAAGCCTACTAGTTGTTATAATTTTCTTAATCTCCTGCATCCGAGTTGTCGCCTCTCGGCCTCCCGTCTTCACTGGGGCCTTCTTCGCGTGGCCGTGGTAGATCTTTAGGTGGGCAACGTTAGCTACCCGCCTCTTCCGTTCGCCTTCGTGCGCCAAGCGCACGATATTGGGCGACACGAATTTCACGACCCGGTAGGGGCAGTCAGACTTCGGCGCTAAATTTGCCGCGTATCCGTCGGTGGCCTTTGACAGCCGATGCTGGCGTAGCCACACCTACTCGTTCACTTTTGGCCGCCATTCTCTTCGACGCAAATTATAGTGCCTCCCCTGGTCCTGGTAAGCACGCTGCAAGTTGTGACGCACGATGTTAAACACCTCCCTCAGACGTCCGGCCTTTTCCCCTGGCGTTTGCTGAACAGTGCCGGACCCAGGCGTAACCTCGTCGTATAAGGCAGCAGGGAGACGACGCTCGCGACCTTGCACCAAGAAGGCGGGCGAGAACCCGGTCGAGTTGGCCACGTTTGTGTTCACTGCCAACGCTTTTTCTAGTAGCATCCCGTCCCACGAGTTCTGATGTTCTTCGATGAACTGGGCGATCATCGTCTGACGGCCTCCGAATCGACAGAGTATCCGTTTTAGGAACGCCATCTGTAAGTGTTCTGCCGACCTTCTCAAGGGGACCAGTTCCACCCACTTGCTGAACGCATCGTGGAATACCAACAGCATAGTGTTCCCGTGTTTCGAGCGTGGTAGGGGGCCCACGAAGTCGGTGCATAGGATGGACCACGGTTCCGTCCCCTGGCGCGTTAGCATTCGACCTGCCCGCCTTACCTGTTCTACTTTAAACTTTTGACACACCTCACAGCACCTCACATGTCGTGCGACTACCCGGAACATTCAAGAGAGAGTTCTCAGTTGAGAGTGATTGACGTGTTTTACTTGTGCTCCAAGATTTGTATATATTTTTAAGCTTCAATCCTGCTTTTAATTCTAAATTTTGCGTTTATTTTGTGCTTTATTTAAAAAGCTTTAA
Source organism: Drosophila montana (assembly GCF_035044405.1). NCBI lineage: Eukaryota > Metazoa > Arthropoda > Insecta > Diptera > Drosophilidae > Drosophila > Drosophila montana. The sequence continues at coordinate 53,927 of NW_026996255.1, read as the reverse complement.
TTACTTATGCAAAGTGCTATCTGTTTTGCAGCGTAAGTCTATTAATTATTGCATTTATTGAACGCGGAGTCAGTTCTGTGTTGTTGTTATTGTCTGTTTTGATTCTTTTATTTTGGTGCTCCCCTGTGCATACACTTGTTTGTGCGTGTGTTCGCTGCTGCATATTTCTGCTTGTGCGCGCTCTCTCAAACTTTTGCTGTTGCCTTTCGCTCCAAACAATTTGTTTGTTTACAAATATTTTTTTGAGCGTTTGCTTGCTCTATTTTTGTGCACCTTGTTTCGTTTTTCACTGGGCTCTCGCAACTTCTGCTTATCTTTTAACGCCGGTAGAAAATATGTCGTGCTGTAAGAAACCTTGCACGTTCAAGCATTCTGATGATTCTGCACAGCCGCAATTTGTTAATTGCTGGCTGTGTGAGAATATGATGCATGCTAAATGTGCAGGTATCACTGGGCGTGATTGCAACAAGATCGCTGCAATTGCCAAGAAGGGCTGCGGCGGCTTGCGTTGGTCGTGCCCGAATTGCATCGACAAACAAATTGATTTCTCCAGAATGTAAATTTGTGTGAGAAATCAATTCTTAAAACTTAATAATGTGGCTTAGCAACTCTCGAGTATCTTTGACTCGAGTTTTGAGTTGCTTAGCAATTACAAGTTCGAGTCTCCACCCAATCGCCGGTTAGAGCCTCAATTTTTGCAGTTGCCCTCTCCGACTGTCCATACACCTACGCCTCTTTTGTCCCTGCCTAGCAACTTGGATCTATCTCCAATGTTGTCATTATCGCCTTCTCCGAGCGATTGCCCAAATTATTACCCCTGTTGTATCCCCAGTTGTAGTCGCAGTAGTCCCTGCAGTTGAACCTGCCCCAATCAGCGAAACTGCTTCAGCCCCGTTAACTTCTGGCCGCAAAGGTAGACCTGCGCGAAATCTAGCCCAGATTGTTAAGAGCAATCATGGTGTCTCTTTGGCCACACCAACTACTATATTACCTTCAGCCCCATCAGCTCCTACTCTGACAGTTGTTGCCCCTCGTAGGCAAGTTTTTGTGTCTCGACTTTCGTCTGACACCACCTGTAAGTCATTGTCAGGCTATATTGCTAGCAAATCTTCTGATAGCGTTTCAATAACCTAATCAAATTTCTCGACCCCTCATGATATAGCTTCATTCAAAATTAATGTTTCACATGATTTATTCCCAATCATTTGTGATCCTAAATTTTGGCCTCCACAGATGTTTGTTCACGAATTTAAGCAGAAAAAGCGAAACCCTGTTACCCTTCCGGTCCCCTCGATACAAGGTACCGTTACTGCCCCAAAAAACTAAATTCAACCTCGTGATATAGCATCATTCAAAATTAATGATTCACATGATTTATTCCGAAACATTTCTGATCCTAAATTTTGGCCTCCTCAGATGATTGTTCCCGAGCTTAAGCAAAAAAAGCGAAAGCCTGTCACCCTTCCAGTCCCCTCGATACAAGGTACCGTTACTGCCCCAAAAAACTAAATTCGTCTTCCGACCTAGTTTCCATTCATTATCAGAATTTCAGAGGTCTCACCTGCAAACTTAAAAATCTTTTAATGGCTAGCACTTCCTTCGATTCGGATATGCTCGCATTTTCAGAAACATGGTTAAATTGAACTATATCTGATTTTGAAGTTTTTTCGATATTCAAGTTTATATAAAACATATTACTTGTATTAAAGAAGTTTCTTCGCACGTCCATGATAATGACATATTTATCTAGTACCCTCAGCTCAGCATGACTTTATAGATTGCATGCTAGACCTCTCCTTGTTTCAAATAAATTCAGTTTCTAATCATTTGAATAGAGCTCTTGATCTGGTATTTGTAAATGACTACCTTTCCAGGTCCCCTCAATTATCCCTTCCTGAGGATGTATATCATCCTACTTTCCTACAATGTTAAATTGCAATCCTCTCATTTGCATTCATCTGCTACCTATAAGGCCCGCCGTTGCTTTCCCTGCTTAATTTGATTTGTCTTTTTTACATGACATGGTTGATATGAATATTGCTATTAATTTTTTATATAATACCCTAAACTTCATCTTAGATGATTGTATTCCTTATTCATTTCCCTCAATTGCTTCTTCAAAGCCACCCTGGTTCACTCCTATACTATCAAACCTACAAAATATTAAGTCTAAATATTTTACAAAATTTAATAGATCTGGTTCGAGTATTGACTTGGCTAAATATTCCATAGCCAAGTCGAACTTCCTTCTTCTTAATTCTCAGTGCTATGAGAATTATCTTTTTCGTTGCAAAAGGCGATTTGCCCAAAATCCGAGACATTTTCATAATTTTGTAAACTTGAGCGTAATACTTCAAGTTTGCCATTTTCTTTTTCTCTCGGGACAGATAAAGCCAGCAATGATCCCGATTCTGCTAACCTCTTTGCTAACTTTTTCGAATCAACCTACTCTTCACTCTTTCCTTTTAATAATATTTACCTCTATACTATTATTGCCTCTAGTTCTATACCTGCTCCTATTATTTCCCATCTCTCTCTCATTCCAGCTATAAATTTTTAAAAATCTTCCTACTCTCCTAGGCCTGACAATATTCCTAGTTGTCTATTCAACGAGTGTAGTTCTTCCCTTGTTCACCCATTGCTAAAGCTTTTTAATCTATCCCTTTAATCTTCCGTCTTTCCATCTCTTTGGAAAGAATCTTATATCATTCCTCTCCACAAGAAAGGTGGAAACTCTGATATACAAAATTACAGGGGCATTGAAAAACTGTCCTCTATTCCTAAATTATTTGAAAAAATAATCACTTCGAATTTGCAGCATTTCTGCAAATCAGTTGTCTCCCCTGTGCAACATGGAATCGTAAAGAAAATCGGTCAACTACGACCAATCTGCTAGAATTTACTTTCTTGGTAAATGATGCTTTCCTTTCTAAAATGTGATGTCATTTACACTGACTTCAGTAAAGCGTTTGACTCTGTGTACCATGGTCTTTTACTTCTTAAACTTGACCGATTAGGTTTCCCTCCGTCTCTTTTGCTTTTGCTCTGGTGTTCCTCAAGGTAGTCATCTTGGACCTTTACTCTTTACCCTTTTTATAAATGATCTCCCCTCGGTTAAATCACATGCCCGTGTACTTATGTACGATGTGAAACTTATTTTAAAATACACTTATCCCCTACATCATTCTCTTCTACAAGAAGAATTGAACGCTATGCAATTTTGGTGTTCGGCCAATCAATTGCAGCTAAATTGTTCATAGTGTATGTTTATGACCTTTAATCGTACTATACCTTATCTTGTTAGTTATACAACTGACAATACTCCATTGCAACGTATACTAACCATTATAGATCTAGGCGTTCTTTTTGATTCTAAACTCAGTTTTAAACTGCATATAGATACTACTGCTTATGAGCCAAAGGTGTTCTTGGATTCATTAAGCGATAGTCTAAAGATTTTAACGATCCTTTTATAACGAAACTTGAATACTGCTCTTGCATCTGGTCTCCGCAGTATTACAATAGCCAGGATCGTATTGAATCTATTCAGAAGCAGTTTATGCTTTTTGCCTTACGAGGATTTATTTGAGACCCTAATCTTCGGCTGCCATCCTATTCCAGCAGGCTGCTTCTTATTAAGCTTCCGTCGTTGACCAACCGCAGGATAATTCTCGGTCTTGTCTTCCTAGATAAGTTAATTGTTTGCGATATTGATTCTCCTTTTCTGTTAGGGCTTCTTCAATTCTCTGTTCCGGCTAGACCAACCAGGAATTATCGTCCCTTATTCTTATCTACGTGCACAACAAACAACGCTATGCACAATCCATTTCGCGTGTTATGTAAAAATTACAATAGTTTGCATCACGTTTTCTCTACCGAACTTTCTCTATCCCTAGATAATCATTGCTTTCAGGATACCTTCGGGAACTCACTGACCATTTCCGGCTATGAGCAGGGGCATAGTTTGCCGGACAGGCTATACATTTTCCCCCACCTGGTCAGTGATTTCCCATTACAATCTCTTTATCCTATATACTTAACACTCTATTTTTCTAGCATACACTTCATTACTTTGTTAACAACTTCTTACATTCTTTTTTCGTATATATTGTATTTTCTTAATTAACATAGTAAATTTAAATTATTTTTAATTTTTCTTAAGAACACTATGTTCTCTACTAACACCCTTCTTCTTAGCTGTAGGCTCTAATAGCGTACTGACATAATTGGCTTTGAAAAGGGGCACAGCTGGCCGGATTGGCAAAAAAAACACCTCCATCGGTCGGTGATGCTATTAGAAAATTGTGTATTCTAATTAGGCTTTTAGTATTTAATTTTCATAAAGTATGTATAATGTATTGAATAATTAGGAAGACACTCGTTTTGTCGACCATTAATAAAAATAAATATAAATAAAATATATAAGAATACATGTAAAAAACATAAGCATATTGAACCCCTATTTAACGATTCAGGCAATCCAAACACATACATGCCCAGATATCATTTGCCAGTTAGAAAATTAGTTTACACAGCTATAAATGCAGGCTGCGGCGATATGACCAAATAATCAAATCAAGCTCTATCAAGACCTCATAATCAGAGAGAATTTATGCTAAGAGAAAAACCTTATATTTATGCATCCAAAAAGCTTTTAACCGTGGCAACAATTTAATAAGGGTGTCCTATTTAAGAATTCTAAGTGAATATAACTGTTATAAGTACTTCGGTGTTTCGTTCAGTTTAAATAAAACTATATATTTTTAATACTAAATTACGCGATTGTTTAATGGCCCAGCCGGTAGGGTCTATAGTGACCAAGCAAAATCGCTTAAGGATAATCGTGTTCGAGATTTTCAGAGTGCTTGGCTGATGTAACTGTAGGCTAGTTCACTAATAGATATCCGCTAAATAACAATATGTGCTTTCTTGACTGCTAATAAACAATTTAGTTCCAGGTCAAAGTGTATTTTAAATACATAAACAGTGCTGTGTGAACCATTAAAGGATATTATATCCCAGGTTCAATAAATTGACCCAATTAACCCATAAGTATCTCGTATAAAAGTTTATCCTTTGGACAACCTGGAATTTAGTAGTGAATTATTGTCACTACAGTGGCTACACACATTTGAAAAAAATAAAAAACACAACGACAACAACAACAGCAACAAGAAACCAAACAAATAAAATTCATGACGCAAGAGCCAGAACCCCTACTGTGCTTATCGAAAATCCGCCTCAACCATGGCTCTATATAGGTGAATCACCCAGGAACTAAGCACTTCATACGACGCATAGAGTCCACAATGCAGAATTATCTGAGCTATTGACGAGCTCCGACAACAACTCGATTTCTTCAGCGCCATTGAAATGCAAATCACATGCGATGCCCAAATGACTTCACAAATGAGAGCCGTCAATAATTGACAGGAACTAAGAAGGGCGCTGATCGCCGAATTTAAAATATCATGTAACCAAGTTAAAACAAGTAGCTGAGTAAGAAGGAGTCTAAGAATCTACTCTGTCCGATAAAGGAACCAATCAAAATAATTATGACAGTCCGTCAAGTCCACAACAAATTAAAAAAGATAATGATAGTCGAATGAATAAGGGAAATAAACATAAAAATTTTAAAAATGTGGAAAGTCACCAATTTAAGATTATTAATATTACAAACCTCAGAATCGCACAGAACATAATTTACGCAAGAGTTCAACGATATTTGGACCGAGTAGGAATGCAAAACCCACAATGGCATAACTCATCTAATGCTCCTCATCGGAAAGATAATGGACACTGAAAATTTTCATCAAGCTGCCTCGGACTCGGAATAAGAAGAAGAGGAAACCCATACTTTATTAAAACAATATATAATATTCAACTTAAGTATGTAATCGATACGGGATCATCGATTATCATAATGAAACAAATCTTTTAAATTTCCCAATTAAAACCACCAAACTAGACGTCCGTACTATAAATGGTATACTACAATTAAAGCAATGTATTTCTTTAAAACCAGGCAAAGTGTGCCCCATCTAACAAGATTTTCTCAAAAAACGCGAATTCAAAATCGATTTTGATCGTTTTTTTTTATTTTGAAAATTATCCTTTAAAAAAAAATTTTTTGATTCATTTATTCAAAATTTTATATTGAATAACCAATTATTAAAATTTAAAATTATATTTACAAAATTTTTATAAATAACAATAGTTTTTAAATAACTACATATATTAAGATATTTCTTTAAAAAGGGAGGTTTAGTATGAGCACTATCAATATTCAACATACTCAACCAATGGTAGGGTACTGCAAACAATAATACATATAGTGACACTTTGTTGCTATAACATAACAACAACTCAAAGTACGTTCGAAATATGACCGTCCACTTATGAGTGACCTGACCATAGCGTGGGATATGCGACGTCTTCATATACTGCCTTGCGTAATGTATATGCTCAATGTACATATATGCTTAAGTATATGCATATATACAAAACGTTCACTACATGCTCCCGCTGTACTCAGCGACAGAGACATATATACAAAAACCCTACTGGTAGACTTAAGCATAAATGTATAATCCAAAGACAGTCAGTCGATGGACCCAGCAACGTCAGAAGACGCCTTAATTAAAAACTTTAAATCGATAAGCAAATGAGCGTTTTCAATCAACTCACATCAAAACTGTTTGTCCTGACAGACTAATTTATTGACTGAGTGATTGGTGATTAACACAGCCCATGCCGTTAAAGCTATAGCTAACATTTTCACTGTAGTTACCTTTTGTGATGAAGGTGCACGTGAAGAAATTCGAATGTGTGAAAAAATCGCGAAAAACGGTTGTACGAAACTTTTTTGTTTACCATCCGATTGGCCTCAAGCTCATATTCAATGATCTCTGTTCAAATTCATTTGAGGGTCGAAATGGAATTTCATTTCCAAGGATATATATGAAAAATCATTGTAGACGTGCTTCACATTTTCGCAAAATCAAAGCTTCATCGGGGGAAAGTGGGCTAGGATATTTTTGGTGAGGATTTAAGTTTGTCCAATTTGCTTCAAATTTATTTTCAAAGATCTACATAATTACTTAATGTATATGAGTTTTAGCAATTTGGGTGATTTTACCCGCAAAACTGATCATTTTCAAAGATCTTTGAGAGAACTTGTTTTATACGTGCAACGGTTAAGGCCGGGATATTCCCGCTAGATATCAATGGAACAACTAGCAAAAATGGAATTTCTGATGTTGAGAGATTTAATAAGACGGTAAACGAAAAACCTAACGGTTATTGATATATATAAATATAAACATATGCACTAGCCCTTTGCAAGAACATACATATGTCAACTTTCATCATATACACCTTAAACCTTTGCATACATATATCATCTCACTTTATATACCACTTAGGATGCTATAAACATATAAAAATACATATAAAAAACATAAGCATATTGAACCCCTATTTAACGATTTTGGCATTCCCAGTTAGAAAATTAGTTTACACAGCTATAAATGTAGGCTAAGGCGATATGACAAAATCAAGCTCGATCGAGCCTCATGATCAGAGAAAGTATATACTAAGAGAAAAGCCTTATATTTATGCTTCCAAAAAGCTTTCAGCCGTGGTTTGAAAAGCGATAGCCACATTATAATGAGGGAGTCTTATTTAAGAATTCTAAGTGAACATAACTGCTATCAGTACTTTGGTGTTTCGTTCAGTATAAATAAAATTATATTTTTTTAATACTAAATTACGCGATTATTTAATCGTGTTCGAGATTTACGGAGTGCTTGGCTGATGTACCTGTAGGCTAGTTCACTAATACATTCATGACGCAAGGCCAGAACCACCACTGTGCTTATCGGAACCCCACCTCAACCATGCCTGTATATTGGTGAATCACCCAGGAACTAAGCACGTTCATACGACAGCAACTTGTATTCTTCAGCTTCATTGCAGAATGACCGAATGACTTAACAAAAAAGAGCCATCAATAATTAACAGTAACTAAGAAGGGCCCTGATCGCCGAATTTCAAATGCAAACCCCATGTGAAGAACTAGTAAGAAGATTGTACAACACCCCTTTTAACGGAATTATCCGTAGTTTGTATAAGAATTAGAGTTTAAATCCTATAATATTGCAAATAAGTTAATGTTAAAATACGTTTGGAACAAAAGGTAATGATAGTCAAAGGAATAAGGAAAATAAACATCAATATTTTAAAAATGTGGAAAGTCACCAATTTAAGATTATTATTATTACAAACCTCAGAATCGCACAGAACATAATTTGCGCAAGAGTTCAAACGATATTTGGACCAAGGAATGTAAAACCCTATAAATATTCAACAATGGCATAACTCATCTAATGCGCCTTATTGGAAAGTACTAGTAGACAGATGATAATAGACACTGAAAATTTTCATCAAGCTGCATAGGACTCGGAATAAAAAGAAGAGGAAACCCTTACTTTATTAAAACAATAAATAATATTCAACTTAAGTGTGTAATCGATACGGGATCAACGATGACCATAATGAAATAAAACTTTTAAATTTCCCAATTAAAACCACCACACTAGACCTACGTACCATAAATGTTATAGTACAATTAAAGTAAAGTATTTCCTTAAAACCAGGCAATGTGTGCCCCATCCAACAAGATTTTCTCAAAAAAGCAATTTCAATATCTCGTACTGCGCGGGTACTAGAAGAACCGACACTCCAAATTTCAAGTCTCTAGCTCTTATAGGTTCTGTTATCCTACAAATGGACAGTCGGACGGACGGACTAACCACCGGACAGAGAGACAGACGGACATGGCTAAATAGTCTCGGTTTGTGATGCTGATCAAGAATATATTACTTTATGGGGTCGGAGATGCTTCCTTCTGCCTGTTACATACATTTTTACAATTACATTATACTTTACCCCTTTACCCATTTTTAATGTTTTCAGGGTATAATAATGTATGTAGAAATGATTAATACTAACGCAAAAGAATATATATGCATAACGAAATATCTTATATACTTCTACAATGAAGCAGACCTCCTTATATTCCAATCTCCTTATATCGAAATCGTGAGTCCAAATAACATAATTAAAGTTATGAGATCCACTAATTATATCAAAACTCACAGGAACCTGTTTCACCCAGACATAGAGAATCTTACTAACGTTTTCAAAATAAACGTATTACTTTCCGGATTATCAAAATATCATTCAAAACACAATCAATGAATACGTACTATGCAATATTGCAAAAACTGAGCGTTGAAATACCACATTTAAGTTTGAACTAAGCCCAGAATATTTAATCCCAGAGACATGATCTTTTACATAATCATTAACAAAAAATTTCTCTCTGGCGAAGATATATACTCAAAATACGCTTTAATAGATATCAAGGTTCAGCTTTCATATACACTGCACTACAATTATGGTTGAAATCAGAAGGTCTAATCTCTATATATAAAACTGTTTGTCCTGACTGACTGATTTATGGACGGACTGATTGGTGATTAACTCAGCGCGTGCCGTTAAAGCTATAGCTGAAATTTTCACTGTAGTTACCTTTAGTGATGAAGGTGCACGTGAAGAAACTCGAATGTGTGAAAAAATCGAGAAAAACGGTTGCCTCAAATTCATTTGAGAGGTGTTTCATTCTTTTCGTCAAATGCATTCCTGGAATTTCATTTCCAAGGATACATATGAAAAATCATTTTAGACGTGTTTCACAATTATTTAAAAAGACGGTAAACGAAAAACTAACTGTTATCGATATATATAAATATAAGCATATGCACTAGGCTTTAGCAAGAACATACATATATCAACTTTCTTCATATACCACTTAAACCTTTGCATACATATATCATCTCACTTTATATACCACTTAGGATGTTATAAACATATAAGAATACATATAAAAAACATAAGCATATTGAACCCCTATTGAACGATTCTGGTAATCCAAACACAAACACCCCACAGATATCATTTCCCAGTTAGAAAATTAGTTTACACAGCTATAAATGCAGGCTGAGGCGATATGACCAAATAAAACAAATCAAGATCGATCGAGACCTCATGATCAGAGAGAGTTTATGGTAAGAGAAAAACCTTATATTTATGCATCCAAAAAGCATTTAGCCGTGGTTTGAAAAGCGATAGCAACATTATAATAAGGGAGTCCTATTTAAGAATTCTAAGTGAATATAACTGTTATAAGTACTTCGGCGTTTCGTTCAGTTTAAATAAAAATATATATTTTTAATACTAAATTACAAGATTGTTTAATGGCCCAGCCGGTAGGGTCTTTAGTGACCAAGCAAAATCGCTTAAGGATAATCGTCTTCGAGATTTTCAGAGTGCTTGGCTGAAGTAACTGTGGGCTAGTTCACCAATAAATATCCGCTAAGGAACAATATGTTCCAGGTCAACGTGTATTTTAAATACATAATCTGTGCTGTGTGAACCATTAAAGGATATTATATCCCAGGTTCAATAAATCCACGAACCCATAAGTATCTCGTATAAAAGTTGATCCTTTGGACAACCTGGAATTTAGTAGTGAATTATTGTGGCTACAGTGGCTACACACATTTGAAAAAATTAAAAACACAACGACAACAACAACAGCAACAAGAAACCAATCAAATAAAATTCATGACGCATGAGCCAGAGCCCCCACTGTGCTTATCGGAAATCCACCTCAACCATGCCTGTATATAGGTGAACCACCCAGGAACTAAGCACGTTCATACGACGCATAGAGTCCACAATGCAGCTATAGCTGAGCTATTGATGAGCTCCGACAGCAATTCGCTTTCTTCAGCGCCATTAAATCGAATATCACATGCGATGCCCGAAGGACTTCACAAGTGATAGCCGTCTATAATAGACAGGAACTAAGAAGGGCGCTGATCGCCGAATTTGAGAAAGATTGTACAACTCCCCTTTTAACGGAAGTATCCCTAGTTTGAATAAATTATAGTTTAAATCGTATAATATTGCAAATAAATTAATGTTAGATGACTTTCGGATTAATTCAGTTTTATAGACCAATGTAATACAAATTACATTATTAGATGTAATAATGCGCAAAGTACCAGATAGACTTTTCATGACCTTAGCAAGGCATGACGTTACCACTGTAACCAAGTTTAAACAAATAGCTCAGTAAGAAGGAGTCTACGAATCTACTCTGTCCGATAGACCAACGAATGAAAATAATTATGACAGTCCGTCAACTCCACAACAAATTAAAAAAGATAATGATAGTCGAATGAATAAGGGAAATAAACATCAAAATTTTAAAAATGTGGTAAGTCACGTCGGTGCACTAAAATGATGCGCTATTAAGCTTTTTCAATAGCTTTCACAAAAAGAAATAAATAACTTTATTTTATTTCTTGTGTTCCAATTTATTTATACATTTATTATAAGTTACGATAAGCAGGCAGACCAAAATTGGTCTGTGTTTATTATTTGAGAACAATAGGTTTTGTAGGTAAGCGAACCCGAATTGGTACGTGCCGATTTAAGCGAAGCTACAATTGCGACTAATTAATATGTTTTTATAATGCAGCGAACGAACTTAACTAGCTCGACGCGCAGCATTGAGGCCTTCGCATAGGTTAATGCTAGGGAAATAAAATATCATTGCAGCGAAGAGGGCAAGCTTAATGTAAATGTAATCCTAAGAGCGAAATTTAAGCAGTTGCTTCGCAGAGCAAGTAATATAAGATGCTGCTCTTATCAGTTGCGAGGTCGCTCCAGCAGTTTTGACTGCGTAGCCAGACAGGAGCTGATCGCCGAATTTGAAAAAGATTGTACAACTCCCCTTTTAATGGAAGTATCCGTAGTTTGCATAAGAATTAGAGTTTAAATCCTATAATACTGCATTTAAGTTATTACCACTGTAACCAAGTTAAAACAAGTAGCTCAGTAAGAAGGAGTCTACGAATCTACTCTGTCTGAAAGACCAACGAATCAAAATAATTATGACAGTCCGTCAACTCCACAACAAATTAAAAAAGATAATGATAGTCGAATGAATAAGGGAAATAAACATAAAAATTTAAAAAATGTGGAAAGTCACCAATTTAAGATTATTATTATTACAAACCTCAGAATCGCACAGAACATAATTTACGCAAGTTCAAACTATATTTGGACCGAATAGGAATGCAAAACCCTATAAATAATCAACAATGGCATAACTCATCTAATGCTCCTTATCGGAAAGTACCAGTGGACAGATGATAATAGACACTGAAAATTTTCATCTAAAAGAGGAAACCCTTACTTTATTAAAACAATAAATAATATTCAACTTAAGTGTGTAATCGATACATGATCATCGATTAACAGAATGAACCATAACTTTTAAATTTCCCAATTAAAATCACCACACTAGACGTACGTACCATAAGTGGTATTTAAAACTAGGCAAATTGCGCTCCATCCAACAAGATTTTCTCAAAAAAGCGATTTCAATATCAATGTGTCAAGTCACCAACATAATATTATTATTATTACAAACCTCAGAATCGCAGGTCAAAGCGTATTTTAAATACATAAACAGTGCTGTGTGAACCATTAAAGGATATTATATCCCAGGTTCAATCAATCGACAGACCCATAAGTATCTCGTATAAAAGTTGATCCTTTGGACAACCTGGAATATTTAGTAGTAAATTAGTGTCACTACAGTGGCTACACACATTTGAAAAAATTAAAAAACCCAACGACAACCACAACAGCAACAAGAAACCAAACAAATAAAATTCATGACGCAAGAGCCAGAACCCCTACTGTGCTTATCGGAAATCCACCTCAACCATTCCTGTATATAGGTGAACCACCCAGGAACTAAGACGCAAGAGCCAGAACCCCTACTGTGCTTATCGGAAATCCACCTCAACCATTCCTGTATATAGGTGAACCACCCAGGAACTAAGCACTTCATACGACGCATAGAGTCCACAATGCTGCTATATCTGAGCTATTGATGAGCTCACATGCGATGCCCGAAGGACTTCACAAGTGATAGCCGTCAATAATAGACAGGAACTAAGAAGGGCGCTGATCGCCGAATTTGAGAAAGATTGTACAACTCCCCTTTTAACGGAAGTATCCGTAGTTTGTATAAAAATTATAGTTAAAATCCTATAATATTGCAAATAAGTTAATGTTAGAAGACGTTCGGATTAATTCAGTTTTATAGACCAATGTAATAAAAATTACAATAAAAGATGTAATAATGCGCAAAGTACCAGATAGACTTTTCATGACCTTAGCAAGGCATGACATTACCGCTGTAACCAAGTTAAAACAAGTAGCTCATTAAGAAGGAGTCTTAGAATTTACTCTGTCCGATAGACCAACGAATCAGAATAATTATGACAGTCCGTCAACTCCACAACAAATTAAAAAAGATAATGATAGTCGAATGAATAAGGGAAATAAACATAAAAATTTAAAAAATGTGGAAAGTCACCAATTTAAGATTATTATTATTACAAACCTCAGAATCGCACAGAACATAATTTACGCAAGTTCAAACTATATTTGGACCGAATAGGAATGCAAAACCCTATAAATAATCAACAATGGCATAACTCATCTAATGCTCCTTATCGGAAAGTACCAGTGGACAGATGATAATAGACACTGAAAATTTTCATCTAGAAGAGGAAACCCTTACTTTATTAAAACAATAAATAATATTCAACTTAAGTGTGTAATCGATACATGATCATCGATTAACAGAATGAACCATAACTTTTAAATTTCCCAATTAAAATCACCACAATAGACGTACGTACCATAAGTGGTATTTAAAACTAGGCAAATTGCGCTCCATCCAACAAGATTTTCTCAAAAAAGCGATTTCAATATCAATGTGTCAAGTCACCAACATAATATTATTATTATTACAAACCTCAGAATCGCAGGTCAAAGCGTATTTTAAATACATAAACAGTGCTGTGTGAACCATTAAAGGATATTATATCCCAGGTTCAATCAATCGACAGACCCATAAGTATCTCGTATAAAAGTTGATCCTTTGGACAACCTGGAATATTTAGTAGTAAATTAGTGTCACTACAGTGGCTACACACATTTGAAAAAATTAAAAAACACAACGACAACCACAACAGCAACAAGAAACCAAACAAATAAAATTCATGACGCAAGAGCCAGAACCCCTACTGTGCTTATCGGAAATCCACCTCAACCATTCCTGTATATAGGTGAACCACCCAGGAACTAAGCACTTCATACGACGCATAGAGTCCACAATGCTGCTATATCTGAGCTATTGATGAGCTCACATGCGATGCCCGAAGGACTTCACAAGTGATAGCCGTCAATAATAGACAGGAACTAAGAAGGGCGCTGATCGCCGAATTTGAGAAAGATTGTACAACTCCCCTTTTAACGGAAGTATCCGTAGTTTGTATAAAAATTATAGTTAAAATCCTATAATATTGCAAATAAGTTAATGTTAGAAGACGTTCGGATTAATTCAGTTTTATAGACCAATGTAATAAAAATTACAATAAAAGATGTAATAATGCGCAAAGTACCAGATAGACTTTTCATGACCTTAGCAAGGCATGACATTACCGCTGTAACCAAGTTAAAACAAGTAGCTCATTAAGAAGGAGTCTTAGAATCTACTCTGTCCGATAGACCAACGAATCAGAATAATTATGACAGTCCGTCAACTCCACAACAAATTAAAAAAGATAATGATAGTCAAATGAATAAGGGAAATAAACATCAAAATTTTAAAAATGTGGAAAGTCACCATTTTAAGATTATTATTATTACAAACCTCAGAATCGCACAGAACATAATTTACGCAAGTTCAAACTATATTTGGACCGAGTAGGAATGCAAAACGCTATAAATAATCAATAATGGCATAACTCATCTAATGCGCCTTATCGGAAAGTACCAGTGGACAGATGATAATAGACACTGAAAATTTTCATTAAGAAGATGAAGCCCTTACTTTATTAAAACAATAAATAATATTCAACTTAAGTGTGTAATCGATACATGATCATCGATTAACATAATGAAACAAAACTTTTAAATTTCCCAATTAAAATCACCACACTAGACGTACGTACTATAAATGGTATACTACAATTAAAGCAAAGTATTTCTTTAAAACCAGGCAAAGTGTGCCCCACCTAACAAGATTTTCTCAAAAAACGCGAATTCAAAATCGATTTTGATCGTTTTTTTTATTTTGAAAATTATCCTTTCAAAAAAAAATTTCTAATTCATTTATTCAAAATTTTATATTCAATAACCAATTATTAAAATTTAAAATTATATTTACAAAATTTTTATAAATAACAATCGTTTTTAAATAACTAAGATATTTCTTTAAAAAGGGAGGTGTAGTATGAGCACTATCAATATTCAACATACTCAACCAATGGTAGGGTATTGCAAACAATAATACATATAGTGACAATTTGTTGCTATAACATAACAACAACTCAAAGTACGTTCGAAATATGACCGTCCACTTATGAGTGGCCTGACCATAGCGTGGGATATGCGACGTCTGCATATACTGCCTTGCGTAATGTATATGCTCAATGTACATATATGCCTTAAGTATATGCATATATACAAAACGTTCACTACATGCTCCCGCTGTACTCAGCGTCAGAGACATACATACAAAAACCCTACTGTTAGACTAAGGCATAAATGTATAATCCAAAGACAGTCAGTCGATGGACCCAGCAACGTCAGAAGACGCCTTAATTAAAAACTTTAAATCAATAAACAAATGAGTGTTTTCAATCAACTCACAACAAAACTGTTTGTCCTGACAGACTGATTTATTGACTGAGTGATTGGTGATTAACACAGCCCATGCCGTTAAAGCTATAGCTAACATTTTCACTGTAGTTACCTTTTGTGATGAAGGTGCACGTGAAGAAATTCGAATGTGTGAAAAAATCGCGAAAAACGGTTGTACGAAACTTTTTTATTTACCATCCGATTGGCCTCAAGCTCATATTCAATGATCTCTGTTCAAATTCATTTGAGGGTCGAAATGGAATTTCATTTCCAAGGATATATATGAAAAATCATTGTAGACGTGCTTCACATTTTTCGCAAAATCAAAGCTTCATCGGGAAAAAGTGGGCGTCTAGGATATTTTTGGTGAGGATTTAAGTTTGTCCAATTAGCTTCAAATTTATTTTCAAAGATCTACATAATAACTTAATGTATATGAGTTTCAGCAATTTGGGCGATTTTACCCGCAACACTGATCATTTTCAAATATCTTTGAGAGAACTTGTTTTATACGTGCAACGGTTAAGGCCGGGATATTCCCGCTAGATATCAATGAAACAGCTAGCAAAAATGGAATTTCTGATGTTGAGAGATTTAATAAGACGGTAAACGAAAAACTAAGGGTTATTGATATATATAAATATAAACATATGCACTAGGCCTTTGCAAGAACATACATATGTCAACTTTCTTCATATACCACTTAAACCTTTGCATACATATATCATCTCACTTTATATACCACTTAGGATGCTATAAACATATAAGAATACATATAAAAAACATAAGCATATTGAACCCCTATTTAACGATTCTGGCAATCCAAACACAAACACCCCACAGGTATCATTTCCCAGTTAGAAAATTAGTTTACACAGCTATAAATGCAGGCTGAGGCGACATGACAAAATCAAGCTCTATCGAGCCTCATGATCAGAGAAAGTTTATACTAAGAGAAAAGCCTTATATTTATGCTTCCAAAACGCTTTCAGCCGTGGTTTGAAAAGCGATAGCCACATTATAATGAGGGAGTTTTATTTAAGAATTCTAAGTGAACATAACTGTTATAAGTACTTCGGTGTTTCGTTCATTTTAAATAGAATTATATTTTTTTAATACTAAATTTCACGATTGTTTATTTGGCCCAGCATGTAGGGTCTGTAGTGACCAAGTGAAATCGCTTAAGGTTAATCGTGTTTAAGATTTTCAGAGTGCTTGGCTGAAGTAACTGTAGGCTAGTTCACTAATATAGATCAGGTAAAGAACAATATGTGCTGTGTTGACTGCTAAAGAACAATTGAGTTCCAGGTCAAAGTGTATTTTAAATACATAAACAGTGCTGTGTGAACCATTAAAGGATATCATATCCCAGGTTCAATCAATCGACGGACCCATAAGTATCTCGTATAAAAGTTGATAGTTTGGACAACCTGGAATACTTAGTAGTGAATTATTGTCACTACAGTGGTTACAAAAATTTGAAAAAAATAAAAAACACAACGACAACAAAAGCAGCATCAAAAAACCAAACAAATAAAATTCATGACGCAAGGGCCAGAACCAACACGGTGCTTATCGCAAACCTTGCCTGTATATAGGCGAACCACCCAGGAACTAAGCAAGTTCATCAGATCCCAGGCGATGCCCGAATGACTTCACAAATGAGAGCCGTCAATAATTGATAGGAACTAAGAAGGGCGCTGATCGCCGAATTTAAAATACAAGCCCCATGTGAAGAATTATTAAAAAGATTGTGCAATACCCCTTTTAACGGAAGTATCCGTAGTTTGTATACGAATTAGAGTTTAAATCTAATAATATTCAAATTCTTCTATTGAAGAATATTGCAAATAGAAGGAATAGAAAACGTTCGGATGAATTCAGTTTTATAGACCAATGCAATCAAAAATACAATAAAAGATGTAATAATGCGCAAAGTCCCAGATAGACTTTACATGACATTAGCAAGGCATGACATTACTAATGTAACCAAGGTAAAACAAGTAGCTCAGTAAGAAGGAGTCTACGAATCTACTCTGTCCGATAGAGCAACGAATCAAAATAATTATGATAGTCCGTTAAATCTACAACAAATTAAAACAGATAATGATAGTCGAAGGAATAAGAGAAATAAATATCAAAATTTTAAAAATGTGGCAAGTCACAGAACATAATTTGCGCAAGAATTCAATATTATATTATATTTGAGCCGAGTAGGAATGCAAAACCCTATATATAACCCACAATGGCATAACTCATCTAATGCTCCTAATCGGAAAGATAATGGACACTGAAAATTTTCATCAAGCTGCCTCGGACTCGGAATAAGAAGAAGAGGAAACCCATACATTATTAAAACAATAAATAATATTCAACTTAAGTGTGTAATCGATACGGGATCAACGATGAACATAATGAAACAAATCTTTTTAATTTCCCAACGGACGGAGGAACAGCCGAACGGACAGACAGACGGACAATCCTCGGATTGTGAAGCTGATCAAGAATATATATATATTATGGGGTCGGAGATGCTTCCTTCTGCCTGTTACATACATTCGCACAAATACATTATACCCTTTTAACCCATTTTCAATGGTTTCAGGGTATAATAATATATATAGAAATGACTAATACTTACGCAAAAGAATTGATAAAAGAATATATATGCACAAAGAAATATGTAATATTCTTCCACAATGAATCAGACTTCCTTATATTCCAATCTGCTTATACCGAAATCGTGAGTCCGAATAACATAATTAAAGTTATGAGATACACTAATTAATATCAAAACTCGCAGGAGCCAGGCATAGAATATCCTACTAACATTTTCAAAGAAACATTACTTGCCGGATTATCAGAATTTCATTCAAAACACAATCAATGAATGCGAACTATGCAATGTTGCAAAATCTGAGCATAGAAATACCAAAATTTAAATTTAAACTAACCCCAGAATATTTAATCCCAAAAACATATACGTCATGGTCTTTTACATGGTCCTAAAAAATGAAAATTTCTTTTTTGCGAATATATAAATTCAAAATACGCCACTCTAATAGAAATCCAGGTTCAGCTTTCATATACGCTGCACCACAATTATGGTTGAACTCAGAAGGTCTAATCTCTATATAAAACTGTTTGTCCTGACTGACTGACTTATTGAATGAGTGATTGGTGATTAACACGGCGCATGCCGTTAAAGCTATAGCAGAAATAATCACTGTAGTTACTGTAGTTAGTTTTGTGATGAAGGTGCACGTGAAGAAATTCACATCTGTGAAAAATCACGAAAAACGGTTGCCTTAAATTCTTTTGAGAGGTGTTTCATTCTATTCGTCAAATGCATTCATGGAATTTCATTTCGAAGGATATTAAAGATCATTTTACACGTGTTTCACATTTTTCGCAAAATCAATGATTCCTCGTGAAAAAGTGCGATTCTGGGATGTTTTTTGTGAGGTTTTAAGTTTTGTCCGATTTGCTTAAAATTTATTGTCAAAGCTCTACATAAAAACTTTATAACGTCGGTTGAATCACCTTTGACCCTTTAGTTCAGTTATTATGGCAAAGATTGTACTTTCATTTTGTACGTTGTACAAGATTGGGCCGGTTATCTATGATTTGATAACTTCGACTGCTAAGTCTTCTTGGTCGCCTTGTGTTCGTTCAACAATGCGCAAGGCTGTGAGAATACGATTTAGTGACAGTTTTTTACCGTAAAATTCAGGGATTGAGGATGAAACTTGTTTCACATATTCTCTATCCAAGGCTACTTGTTGTGCCATTGTATCGTTTTCTTGAATCGTCTCTATGTCATTGTCAATGTCTGCGTCTATTGTTGGCTTAGACTCATCTAATCATTAAGCTGGCTCTCATTAAAATCAGCGAATAGATTTAGATATTCTGGAGCATTAATTTCAATATTCTGTCTAATACAAATATTTTTCAATCTTGTTTTTAGAGATTGTATAACTTTAAGACACTGTTTGGCATTTTCTTGTGTAAGTTTATTTTAAAATGTTAAATTGTTTTATTAATATTTGTACATGGTATATTAGCGTTTCTACTTTTATAGGTATGCCTTTATTAATGCACTTATGTGACTAGTCGAATTGATTTTTGAAGTCATTAATATTTGTCTCTAATATACTCCATTCCATATTATTATAAAAATTCTTACCGTTGCAGTCGCACTATTAGTATCGTTGCCGGTGTCAAAATTGGTTGTTCTTCAGTAATTAGTTTTACTGACACATTTGGCAATGACTTAGTATGATTCCCTTTTCGTTTTTTTAGCAATGTATCAATGGACTCATAATAGTATTGAATATGTCCATGTATTTGTATTCGAAATCATGTACTTTTATGAAGTCTTTATGTAGTTGCAGTACATTTAGAGTGCGAGGTCGGAAATCTGGCTCATCTCTATATGTAAGCCTAATAAGTGCGTCTATATCTGACATATTCTGGTTTGATTTTTATTTTATTTTAATATATTCAGACCTTATCTAGTCCGTCTGCTCTACTGCTATAGCGTTTCTTAATTTTCTTTGTATGCATTGCATACACCTTCAATGCTAGTGATACGACAGTGATTATGATTAACAAAATTGAAAACGGTTGCAAATTGTTAATGAATTTTATACTTTCATTATATTTTATATAGTATATCTTTTATTTTGTAATTTAATATTAAAATCTTTCGTAGTTAATTAATTAACAATTTTTGTTTTTTATTTTAAATAATATATTAAGCTTCTGCCTTAATATGCCTTTGTATTTGTGTTAATGATATTACCACTAACCATACAATGCATAGACTTGTCAAACGTCGGAATAATCGGATACCGATAAATCGTCAACGACTGAGCCCCATGGGTGTCCGCGACCATTTAAGTGTGCCCAGACAAAGTAAGACTGCCGAGAGTGGCAGCCGAAAGCCGAGCGTTCAGTATGAAGCCGCATCTCGCTCAGCGCATATCGTCGCTGCAGCTGATGCCTTTTCATAATATATGTATGTTAGTTTTTAATTTCTTACATCCCAAAAACATACATGTGTGTATGCATGTGCAGAGTGTGCCTCGCTCTCACTTATTGATTTGCGCACTTGTGTGCATCTCCTTTTCCCTGCATAGCTTCTCAAAAACCCCGAGATCTACAAACATACATATGTTTGTGTTGTGTGGATGTGCGCACAAGTAGATCGCGGCGTTTGTCGCGAGCCAGAGATTTTTTCTTCAATTGTGTGCTCTTTGTGCCTGTGGCACACAGTCAGGCATAATGAGAAGAATCTGATATATTTATATTTATTAAAAACTTAAATGACCTAAATGATATATTTATATATTATATTTTAATTTTTTTGTTTACTGTGGGGACCAATTTTGCTTGTGTGTGTAGAGCTCGAAATTGAGAAATGAGAAATCGGGCAGGCAGGCAGACAACCAACACGCACACAAACGCATAAATGCTTCCATCCATATAGAAAAGTGTGTAAGTATGTGTGCTTGGCAGGCTCAAAAAGTTATTATGCACACATGCCAACGTTCAGGTACCCTTACCCTTACAACAAGCATGGAAAATAGGAGTTTTGCACATGAACACAGGCCAAACCCTTTAATAATGTCACACAACTGCTTACTTCAAAGAGTGTGCGTGTGCACAAGTAGCAAGTCGAAAAAATTAAACATTTTCAATGTTTGGTATTTTCTTAAATTATTCGACAAGCCGACGAAGAATTACCCTTGCAGAAATACGACTTAGCTTTTTTTTAATTTTAAGCAAAATTGGTCCCTACAGTAAACAAAAAAATTAAAATATAATATATAAATATATCATTTAGGTCATTTAAGTTTTTAATAAATATAAATATATCAGATTCTTCTCATTATGCCTGACTGGACGAAGAAATACATGATAGAGCATTTGAATGTGTGTGCCACAGGCACAAAGAGCACACAATTGAAGAAAAAATCTCTGGCTCGCGACAAACGCCGCGATCTACTTGTGCGCACATCCACACAACACAAACATATGTATGTTTGTAGATCTCGGGGTTTTTGCACACAAGTGCGCAAATCAATAAGTGAGAGCGAGGCACACTCTGCACATGCATATACACATGTATGGTTTTGGGATGTAAGGAATTAAAAACTAACATACATATATTATGAAAAGGCATCAACCGCAGCGACGATATGCGCTGAGCGAGATGCGGCTTCATACTGAACGCTCGGCTTTCGAGGCCACTCTCAGCAGTCTTAGTTTGTCTGGGCACACTAAAATGGTCGCGGACACCCATGGGGCTCAGTCGTTGACGATTTATTGGTATCCGATTATTCCGACGTTTGACAAGTCTATGCATTGTATGGTTAGTGATATTACCCTACTTCGATCAACGCAGTGATCTCCTCTCTAATGTGCGCACAATTTTTCAGGTTGTACTTTGCCTTGACGCACTCAACAAAATGGGCGTCATTACAATGTTATACAACATTTTAAATTATCTTAATTAATGCTGCTGCTGCTGTTGTGGTGTTGTTGTTTCTTCTTATTTGGCTGCCTTGGAACGGTCAGCGTTGCCGGTGCAGGTCATCGCACAGGTCGGGGCGTTGAGAGGTCCAGCGCAGTCGTCAGGGCATCTCTTTGTCATCTTGGGTAGCGGCTTTTCTTCTGGTGGTTGATAAGCTTTTAATAAATTTCTTATTGGTTGAGGAGCAGGTGTAACGGCTTGTGCTTTGTGCTTGCGCTCTTCCGCCTCTAGAAAATCTATCTCATGGCGTTTTCCCAAGTCGGGGGCTTGGGTTATTATATAACACTTTACAAATTTCGACTTTGCGCTTCTTTATGCGCAGCCGTAGGCCACCAAGATTTCTTGGTTTCTTTTTTATTTTCTCAACTTTTTTGTAAGCCGTTTCTGTACTGTACTGTACTCACCACTGTTGTTGTTGTTGCCGTTCTTGTTGTTGTTGTTTTTGTTTTTGTTTTTCTGTTTGTTGTTATTTTTTGTCCAGAATATGGACTATTTGGTTTTTGATGATATGTTCATTCCCTCGTTTCGTGACCATGTCACGGTCGCCATGTAATATTGGAAAGGTAATATAATTGATTTAATGTATGTAATGTAATATAATTGATAAGGCATAAGCACGTCTGTGCTGGTTTGGTTATTGAATTAGAATGATTTTATTTAAAGTTAGGGGCATATGGATACACATATGTACTTATGCTGTTATTGGTTAACAGCTACAAAGAGAGAGAGAGCGGGTGTACTCATACATATGGGCGCTCACTCTCGGAGCGGCTAAAATGCAAGATCAGCGGCTATCCGCGGTCAATGGTCTCACGCTGTCTTGGCCTGCCAATGCGGCATCATGTTACTTATGTGGGCAGCTCTGTATGTATGTATGTGCATGTGTATGTGCATACATATATACGATTATATTTATGCTATGCGCTTGAATCTTTTATATATTTGTTTATACAATCAACTAAGTGTTACAAGTTGATTTATGTATTATATGTATGAATACACTATTGAACAACTACATTATACTTTGTTGCACACAATAACAAACATAAAGCCAGAAGCGCAGAGGCTCTTGAGCTCTAGTAGATTTAGAAAAAGAAAAAAGAAAGATAGAATACGATAAAAAACTAAATGAAATAGAACTAGAAATAGGAAATTTAGTTATACTAAAGAACGATACAGCGCATGAGTTAGTAAGTAAATACTTAGGCCCTTATAAAGTTTTAAGCATAGAAGATAGAAACAACATAAAAATAGATGTAGGAAAAAAGAAACCCCAAGTAGTAAATAAGAACAGGTTAAAAAAAAATATTAAATTATGCAAATTGACTGAACTGTAATATATATATATATATATATATATTTTTTTTTTTTTTGTATGTTTTATTTATTAAAATACATCGGCCTGATCTGCCACATAATAAGTTATGTTATTTCTCTAAAAAGGGAGGTGTACTGTATTCATAAATATAATACATAAATCAACTTGTAACACTTAGTTGGTTGTACAAATAAATATATAAAAGACTCAGCGAATAGCATAAATATAATTACATTCACATACATACATAAAGAGCTGCGCACATTAGTAACATGATGCCGCATTGGCAGGCCAAGACAGCGTGAGAGCGTTGACCACGGATAACCGCTGAACTTGCATTTTAGCCGCTCCGAGAGTGTGCGCCCATATGTATGAGTACACCCGCTCTCTCTCTCTCTCTCTTTGTAGCTGTTAACAATTAAAAGCATAAGTACATATATGTATCCATAGGGTAAGCATATGCCCTTAACTTTAAATAAAATCATTCTTATTCAATAACCAAACCAGCACAGTCGTGCTTATGCCTTTTCAATTATATTACACGTGGTCATAGTGATATCCATTATTACAGTTCAGTCAATTTGCATATATAGTTTTGTATTGATAAACTTAATGGGGTCTTGATGAATAATAAGTGAGTTGATGTAGAAAATTTAAATTTAAATTTTTTTTTTATTGTTTATATTAAAATTTCTAGCTAGCTCTAGCTCTAGCTAAGGTAAGTTTTGAATAATTTTAACCTGTTCTTATTTACTACTTGGGGTTTCTTTTTTCCTACATCTACTTTTATGTTGTTTCTATCTTCTTTGCTTATAACTTTATAAGGGCCTAAATATTTACTTTCTAACTTATGCGCTGTGTCGTTCTTTAGTAGAACTAACTTTCCGATCTCTAGTTCTATGTCCTTTAGTTTTTATCGTATTCTATCTTTCGTTTTTCTTTTTCTATATCTACTAGAGTTTTTACTCTTTTATAAGCAGTCTCTAGCCTTTTGCGTAGTCGTCTATCTCTATATATAAAACTGTTTGTCCTGACTGACTGACTGATTGGTGATCAACGCACAACCCGTAACAGCTAGGAAGCTGAAATTTTCACTGTGGTTACCTTATATGATGTAGGTGTACGATAAGACGAGGTTTCGAGAAATTCCACCCGCAAGTGTGGAAAAATCGCGAAAAGCAATTGTATGTAACTTTTTTGTTTACCATCCGATCGGCCCCAAACTTATTATCAAAGATTTTTGTTCAAATTCATTTGAGACGTGGAATGCGATTTAAAAATTTTTTGTGCGAAGTTTTAAGTTGTGTCCGATTTGCTTCAAACTTATTTTCAAAGCTCTACATAAGAACTTAATGAATACGTACTTCAGCGATTTGGGAAATTAAACGCGCAACCGTGGTAAATTGGCGGAAAACGGTTATATGTTCAAATTCATTTGAGGGGTGTTTCACACTTTTTGAAAAATCCATCCCTCCTTGGTGCAAATGGGGGTCGAAGATTTGGTGGCTGACGTTTCGCGCTCAAAAGCGTTTCCAAAGATCTATAAGAAAAATCATTTGAGACGTGTTTCACACTTTTCGCGGAATCCAAAGTTTTTCGGGTGGAATGCGATTTAAAGATTTTTTGTGCGAAGTTTTAAGTTGTGTCCGATTTGCTTCAAAGTTATTTTCAAAGCTCTACATAAGAACTTAATAATTAGGTATTTCAGCGATTTGGGAAATTCCACCCGCAACCTTAGTAAATTGGCGGAAAACGTTTGTATGAAAGTTGTTTGATTACCGTCCGATCAGTTTCAAATCATTTCAAATTTTTTTTAGAACATTGATTTTATAACATACGTGCCACGGGCAGTGCCGGGTTATACCTGCTAGTGTTTTATATAGGATCTATTTTAGTTTGGTTATTAAATTCTATGAACTATCTTGCTAGTCTAACATAAACAAGTTCGTATGGACCGTATTAATGTACTGTCGATGGTGTAGTGTTGAAACAATAAGTGATATAATTCAACCATATATCCCAAACGCCTTTGTCAATCGAAATATATGAGCGAATAAATTCGTTAAATGTTCGATGACTTCTTTCTACTGTTCCTAATATCTGGCGATGATGTGCTGTTGATTGTATATTACTTGCACAAGTCATTTATTAGAGAATTTTTGTATTCGGTACGCATGTCCGTTATAAACGTCTTCATATGACCGTACTTTAGTACAAAAGATTCAAATATTTCTTTACCTACTGTTTTTGCACTTTTGTCTGTTACTAGTGTTGTAACTAGATATTTAGTGAGATCGCATATTATAGTAATTGCATACTACCTCTCTGCTTGAGGTAATGGAACGGTTGAGTCTGTTGAAACAGTGTCAATTGCAATATTTGAAGTATTCGTTAATATCATTGGGGCTTTAGTCTGTGTTGTGGTTTTTGCTAATTGGCATTTCACACAAGTTTTCACATACTTTGTAATGGTCTTAGTCATTTGGGGCCAGTAACAGTATTTCTTAATTTTAAACAAGGTACTCGTAATCCCTGTCTGGCCTCCTTCTATAGGATCATCATGGTATTTCTACAGTATTGCTTTTATTTGACTTTCGTCATTTTAGTCTATTTGTGTCACTTTTTTTATTAACGCTACTTTTAATGTATTTAAATATTTATTGCCCATATTTTTAACTTCATTTAATGATTTAAATTGTTTTGTTCATTTGGTGACAACTGTAAGTTAGCAATTTTATGTATTCCGGCTTCTGAATTAAGCATTTGAAAAAATTGACCTAAGTCGAATTTTCCATTAGAATACAAATCATTAACTGAAAATTGTGAAATGAACCGTTTTCCTCTCGAAATTCTCTGCTGAAGTTAGGGTATTGCAATAATGTTGGTTTCATTATTAATATTAGAGCGAACAGAACAGAAGAACATCACGAATTTTTTACCATGCCTTTTGGCCTAAATGACGCGGTATCTGTATTTCACAACAATTATCAAAGCATTGGGTACGCTAACACACTCATACGCAATCGTTTACATTGACGATGTGTTGAATATAGCTGAAACCAAAGACGAAGCGTTAGACCGATTACAGATAGTGCTAGAAACATTAAGTAAAGCCGGATTTTTATTCAACATAAGACAATTTATGGGTTTAGTAGTTTTTTTGAACACGCATTTTTAAGAGCGTTACCAAACAGTCAGGTAGTTGGTGAATTAAATGAAGACACAGAAGTAAAGACTCGTCTGATTCCCAAGAGGGAAATAAAGATATGGAGTGCACCAGAGGTGTATCTGAATCCCTAGAAGGGGAAGGAAGACCGCACCATAACAGCGGCCTCGCATAAACAAGAGTTGTTGTGGCGGGGTTCGAGGCAATTGGCTGTAGAAGGGCATACAGCAATGTTGTTATGTTAAACAATGGTTGAATTATGTATTATGTTTAAATTTAATTCGATTTGAAAAAAATGGTAACTAAAAGGAAAAATGGATGATATGAAACCAATAAGGTCTGATGTTTAGTCAGTACATTGAGTTTGTGAATCATAGTCGTAAGAAGGCCGTGTCGAAGTTGGTTTACTGTATGCCGCTGTAGATGCGCGTACATATTTTTGTGGCGACATATAGGCCCGTTGTCAGAGACAGAGGGAGACTCTGCCGCTCAGTAAGGTCTGAACGTTGGGCGCTGACTGAAGAAGAGTAACGGAGAGATCAATAGTTGCACTATTTTGAGTGACTAATTGATTGGTGAAATGGAACTAAGGAGGTTTGAGAAGTCAGTCTGCTCGCGCTGTTGACAAGGACAGAATTTGCTAAGCTGCCAAATTGCAACTACGATGGATAACCATAACTATACTCCGATATCAGAAGTGGGATCTGCATCGCCTAAAGATCATTGCTCTGATCAGTATCTTGCAGCGCTAGAAGCACACAATCGGAATTTGATGGAAATAATTAAAGCCATCCAGACACCAAAGGCACCAACAGCGAATGGGAGTGCTTCACATGTTACTTTGTCTAAGTTTAATCCTGATTGTGCCGACACGAACGCTTCATCCTAGTGTACAACAGTAGACCTCATATTTACAGAAAACGTGCTCGAGGGCAGCGCCCTAGTCATATCTTTAAGCAAGGTTTTAGAGGGCAGTGCGTCACTGTGGGTGTCAAAGATATGCTTTGCCGGCATTACTTGGACGCAGTTTAAAGAGCTGTTTATTCAACGCTTCGTGGGCATTGAGACGTCTGCTGCCAATCTAACGAATGTTTTGATAAATTTTCTATAAAACAAAAAGAGTAAATGTTGTAAGTGTAGAGAAAAAGATCATGCACGTCAGAGCTGGTTTGTAATCATTTTTAGAATGTTCTTTATTCGGAACTCTATCCGCTTCAAAACCTAAGATATAGGTATTATTATATGTATAGCTCTGTCGGAGCATAGCATAATTAAAAGAGAGAGTGGTTGGTATGTGCATGCATTAGTGAGTACATATATGATACTCTTGGTATATGGTACGGCCAGCTAGAGTACTAGCGGTCCGCGCTGCGTAATATGAGCCTGAGTTAATAAACTCAAGAGCCTCTGCGCTTCTGGCTTTATGTTTGTTATTGTGTGCAACAAAGTATAATGTAGTTGTTCAATAGTGTATTCATACATATAATACATAAATCAACTTGTAACACTTAGTTGATTGTATAAACAAATATATAAAAGACTCAAGCGCATAGCATAAATATAATCGTATATATGTATGCACATACACATGCACATACATACATACAGAGCTGCCCACATAAGTAACATGATGCCGCATTGGCAGGCCAAGACAGCGTGAGACCATTGACCGCGGATAGCCGCTGATCTTGCATTTTAGCCGCTCCGAGAGTGAGCGCCCATATGTATGAGTACACCCGCTCTCTCTCTCTTTGTAGCTGTTAACCAATAACAGCATAAGTACATATGTGTATC
The DNA here is from genome assembly GCF_035044405.1 of Drosophila montana. Taxonomy (NCBI): domain Eukaryota; kingdom Metazoa; phylum Arthropoda; class Insecta; order Diptera; family Drosophilidae; genus Drosophila; species Drosophila montana. Next base: position 25,250 of record NW_026996255.1, on the reverse strand, counting down.
CATATGCCCCTAACTTTAAAAAAAATCATTCTAATTCAATAACCAAACCAGCACAGACGTGCTTATGCCTTATCAATTATATTACATTACATACATTAAATCAATTATATTACCTTTCCAATATTACATGGCGACCGTGACATGGTCACGAAACGAGGGAATGAACATATCATCAACATACAAAAAAAAAAAATATATATATATATATATATATATATATTTTTTTTTTTGTATGTTTTATTTATTAAAATTTTTTAGTCTATTGTTATGAAATTTTTGTTCTTAACCTTTTGTATCCTTTATTATAGCAGTCTTTTTATTTTATGCTTACTACCGTATATGGTCTTAAGTATTTATTTTCTAATTTATGACCTACTTCATTTTTTAAAAGTACTTTGTCTCCTATACTCAAATTTAAGTCTTATGTTTTCCTATCATATAGTTCTTATTCTTCTGCTTATGTTTATCTATCATTACTCTTGCTCTTTATTAGCTGTTTCTAATCTATATTTTGATTCCTTAGCGTAATCATCTACGTTATATAGTGGTTCTATACTATCTATACTATTAAAATAAGTTGGTAAATTTGGGTTTTTGTTAAAAATTAGCTCAAACAAATTAGGACAATAATGATGTGCCATTTATGGTGTTCTATTGTAACAATAAACAAAGTATTGAAGCCATACGTCCCAATCAGTTTTATCATACTGATATGTAGAAACTTATGTATTCGATGAAGGTTCTTTTTTATATTTTATTTTTTTTATTTTTTTTGGTACTGGAATATGTACAAGATTGTTTGTAATTGTGTATTCGTAACCATTTTCAAATTTTGGTAGTGGACCTATAGTATCCACTATCGCTCTGTCGAACCCATTTATCGGCGGTTCTGTAATGGTCAGTGGTGTGTTTATGTGCTTTGTTGTTTTTGACTTTTGGCATTTTGGACATCTACGTTTGTACTCTTTTATGTGACGCGTCATATTTTTCCAATAGTAGTGTCTTTTGATTTTATTTGAAGTCTTTGTTATGCCGTTGTGTCCTCCTTGTAGGGGATCGTCATGAAATGGACGTTATTTATTGGGGTCACCGGCTTGAGTAAAAGTATCAATTGAAATGAACTCAAAGATTTTTTCGCTCGGTGCCATTTTGAGTTGGCTGATTCCTAATATACCGGCTTCTTTTTCAAGACTTTGGAAAAATTGACCTCGGTCGAGAGTTGCATTAGTATAAAGGTCGCTAACCTCAATTCTTACAACAATCTTTTTACCATGTTATAAAATACATAGCATATTTGTTGTGTGCAAGGTCACTATTTTTCGTATATAAACGTTTTTAATGACGGCGTATACGTTGGCTTTAGAAACTTTATAAAAATTAGGACAATAATTATAAAGATTTTGCTGTGGTATGCGCACATATCGAACGCTCACTGTACTCAAGTACAGTACAATATATTACACATCCATACAACTCATAACATACAAACACACTGTATCACTTTTTTGCAGTATCTACATAAATACCCAAGTCCAAGTGCTCCACGCTCCATGTATCATAAATGCAGAGTCAACGTTCCCACGCTGACCACCTAGCTATGTACATGCATATGTGCTCAGAACATACTAACTCTCTCTCTTAGCTCTGTTAATGACATTAATATATAAGATATATATAATGCAGCCGCTCCGCTGCTGGCGTTGAGAGAATAAAATAAGAATTAATTGACGTGCTGTTTTTTAAACCTACTTGGCTAACTGGGCAACGATGGAATCTTCAACCCAATACATGCCGACCGAACCAGCGAAACCAACATCAAAAGAAACGAGAAAGTGCTATCTTCGGCACACCGAAGATTTACCCTTGCAGACCCAACCTTTTCAAAATGCTCATAGTGCTTTGCCCGTATCTAAGAAGCACAGGAAAATAGTTAATGCCGAGTATGGTTACGATATCATGCAAAACAAAACAGGTTTCCATACAACAACTTAATTTTCGACCAATCGTTCCTATGACAGCTATATGATATAGTAGCCTGATGTGAATAAGATTTTGCATAAGTGGAGGGAGCATAGTAAAACTAATAAATGCCGAGCTTGGTCAAGATATCTTGAAACACATACAAATTTTCCATACAACAGCATAATTTTCGACCGATCGTTCCTATGGCAGCTATATGATATAGTTGTCCGATCTTAATAGGATTTTGCATATATATGGGGAGCGTAGTAAAACTAATAAATACCGAGTTTGGTCAAGATATCTTGAAACACATAAAAATTTTCCATACAAAAGCTTAATTTTCGACCGATCTTTCCTATGGCAGCTATATGATATAGTTGTCCGATCTTAATAGGATTTTGTATATATATGGGGAGCGTAGTAAAATTAATAAACACTGAGTTTGGTCAAGATATCTTGAAAAACATAAAAATTTCCCATACAAAAACTTAATTTTCGACCGATTGTTCCTATGGCAGCTATATGTTATAGTTGCCCGATCTTAATAGAATTTTGCATATATATGGGGAACTTAGTAAAACTAATAAGTACCGAGTTTGGTCAAGATATCTTGAAAAACATAAAAATTTTCCATACAAAAACTTAATTTTCGACCGATTGTTCCTATGGCAGCTATATGATATAGTGGTCCGATCCAGCTGGTTTTGACATATGAACTGCGTGCAACAGAAAGAGGGAATTCTGCAAAGTTTCATAAAGATAGCTTTAAAACTGAGAGACTAGTTCTCATAGAAACAGACAGACGGACAGACGGACATGGCTATATCAACTCAGCTGTTGATACTGATCAAGAATATATATACTTTATGGGGTCGGAGATGTCTCCTTCTATGCGTTACACATTTCACGACAAAATTATAATACCCTCTGCAAGGGTATAAAAATCACCGAATTTAAACCAAGAAGCATCGCCATAAACATAATACATGGATTTAAATGGAAATATTTACTGAGTGAGTAGAGTGCGTGTGATATGGGTAAACGTGGAGGTGTTAAGTCAAAAGTATATAAGAGAATAGCACACTTAAAGTGGTTATTATTCTCAAGTACACCGCCACCAGCATGGTCAACGGCTCAAAAATTACAAGCTGAATTTGTCTTTTTAAAAACAAAAATTTAAACCACAGTTCGCAACACCGCATCTCACTCAACTCACATTAAAATCATAATCGAACAAATAATAACCATACCTCCATCCCCAAAGAAGCTACCAACTCGGAGGAAAAGACCAGCATACTCACCGTTCTGTGAATATACGTGCAAACACCACTGGAGATAATTGTCAAATATATATATTGTCAAATTTTGATCGGACAGGCAGGCAGGGACCAATAGGCACACATGCGCATAAATGCTTCTATTCATATACAAAATATGCAAGTATGCGTGAATATCAAGTCCAAAAACTTTTAAATGCACACATGCCAACGCTTAGGTACCCTTTCCAGCAATACCGAGCTAAAATGCAAGAATTTCGCATCGACTTGGCAAACCCTTTCATTATTTCATATTACTCGTCCCCTCAAAAGGAAAGAAATGCCACCGACTTTTGACAAAAATTGAATTTGTGGGCATTTTTGCTTGTGCGGCCACATGCACACACAAACATTTAAACGGTACCTAGACATAAAGAGAGCATTGAGAGCACTGAGAGTAAGTGCGAGCTAGATAAAAATAAACAGCGATGCCGTTCTATCGCACAAATCATATGGAAGAGAGTAAGCCAAAGCAGTTTCCTGTAGTGGGAGCGAGATAAAAAACAACGATGCCGTTCTATCGCACAAATCATATGGAAGAGAGTAAGCCAAAGGAGTTTCCTGCAGTGTGAGCGATCAAAAGATGTCATATGTATATCTTACTCGCTCGTTGGACCAGATGCAAACCAATTTTTGGTGACCAACATTTTTTCACTGGTTGTCCTATCTATATGTTTTTTGGTTAGTGGTACTAGAGAGCCAATTGATTCTATGATCAAAAAAGCCGAGCATGAGATCATAAAAACAGGACTAGAAGCTGGAACATGCACAACAATGGATGCAGCTATAAGCGCATACATTAGAACTAGTACGAGACTTAGGCAATGTGAATACTGTATTGTATTCCAAAAGAGGTAATTCCTATCGCGGTAATAGCTACAGAGGTAATTATCGTGGTAGAGGAAATGCCCGTTATAATAACAGGAGCAACTCTAATAATAACAACAATAATCAAAATAACATCAATAATAATAGAGGTCGTGGTAACACGAATAGAATTATAATAAGCAGAACAGGAGTAATAATACTAACAATAACATTTATAATGTTAGATTAGCCCAGAATAACTCGGGAAACTTTCAACAACCTTAAGATTCGCAACAATAGAGAACAACAAGGTTTACACCATCAATCTCAATCTTAAGATATTTGTATCATTTAATCATGTGGCAACAGGAAAAAAACTCGTTTTTTTAATAGACACAGGTGCAGACATTTCAATTCTAAAAGAAAATTCTGATTTTTTCAATTACATTCAAAATGACAATAGAATCAATATTCAAGGTATAAGCCAAGAAGTTATAAAATCTAAAGGCTTAAGCTCATTTGAGATACAGACAGATCAATACATAATTCCACACAATTTCCATATAGTAGTTATGCATTTTAAAAAAAATATAATTGTCAATTAGATTTTAAGCCAACGAAGATTGGTTTGTAATTATACCTAATAACTAACATACAGTTCTGGTAATAACTCAATATTATTACCAGCAAGATCCCAAGTGGTCCGAAAAATCACTATAGCCTCAAGTGAAGAAAGTGTACTAATTTCAAACCAGGAAATTCAAGCTGGTATCTACGTTGCAAATACTATTGCAACTTCTCAAAACACATTTCTCCGACTTCTAAATACAAAAAATACAGATCAATTAGTTGATATAAATGACTTAGAATGTGAATCACTTTCGAACTACGATGTGGTTCAAACAAACACGAAAACCAGAGAACAAACTGTCATATCCCAATTATCTAAAAATTTTCCACCACAATTCAAATCACAGTTATCAAAGTTATGCAATAAATATACAGACATATTCGGACTTGAAACCGAATCTATATCAACAAATAATTTTTACAACCAGAAATTGAGATTGAAGGATGATGAGCCAGTTTACATAAAAAATTATGGAAATCCTCATAGCCATTTACAAGAAATTCAAGCTCAAGTACAAAAGTTAATTGACGACAAAGGTGTTATCTGATAAGTTTCCACTCCCAAGAATTGATGATATTTTAGATCAACTAGGTAAAGCAAAATATTTTTCATGCCTCGACTTACTGTCGGGTTTTCATCAAATTTAACTTGAAAAAAGTACAAGAGATATAACGTCCTTTTCAACTAGCAATGGCTCATATGGCTTCACGCGACTACCATTTGGTTTAAAGATAGCGCCTAATTCTTTCCAGAGAATGATGACTATAGCATTTTCTGGACTAAAACCGTCTCAAGCATTCCTTTATATGGATGATCTAGTAGTTATTGGTTGTTCCGAAAAGCATATGCTTTAACTAATGTTTTTGACAAATGCAGGAAAAACAACATGAAACTACATCCTGAAAAATGTTCATTTTTTATGCATGAAGTCACATTTTTGGGACACAAATGCACAGATAAAGGAATCTTGCCAGATGACAAAAAATACGATGTCATTCAAAATAACCCAGTTCCGCATGATGCGAATAGCGCGAGACGTTTCATTTCATTCTGTAATTACTACAGACGATTTATTAAAAATTTTGCAGACTATTCAAGGCACATAACTAGATTATGTAAGAAAAATATTCCATTCGAATGGACCGATGACTGCCAAAATGCATTCTTACACTTAAAATCTCAGCTTATAGAACCAACTCTGTTACAATATTCAGACTTCAGCAAAGAATTTTGCATAACAACAGATGCAAGCGTGTGGTGCTGTTTTAACTCAAAACCACAATGGCCACCAACTTCCAGTTGCATACGCATCTAGATCATTTACAAAAGGTGAAAGTACCAAGAGCACAACTGCACAACAAATTAGCAGCTATTCATTGGGCAATAAACCATTTTAGACCCTATATTTACTGTAATCATTATCATCACTTACCTATTCTCAATGATTAACCCGAGCTCAAAATTAATACGTATGAGACTTCAATTGGAGGAATATAATTTTACAGTAGAGTATCTAAAGGGTAAAGATGATTATGTAGCTGATGCGTTATTATGGATAAATATCAAAGAATTAAAAGAAATTACAGGAAATATTAAAAAAGTCACCAATATATGATGTTAGCGATTTATATACTAATGGAATTCTTGACTTAGGTCAGTTCTTCCAAAGGCTTGAAATGCAAGCCGGTAAAAAAGTCATAGAACTTTTAATGAATACATACATATCAGTTGATAAAACTGATTGGGACGTATGGCTTCAATATTTCGTTTACTGTTTCAACACGACCCCCTCTATGGCACATACTTGTTGTCCATATGAGTTAGTATTTGGAAAAAACAAACAACTTACCAAAACAATTCAATAGTATAGATAGCATAGAATTAATTTATAATATAGACGATTATGCTACGGAAAGTAAATTTAGATAAGAGGTAGCATATAAATGAGCTAGGACTATACTTGAAGAGCATACGAGAAAGAATAAAGAAATATATGATTTAAAAACATATAACATAGAATTATGATAGGAGATTTGGTTTTATTAAAAAATGAAATAGGACATAAATTAATAAACACAAGCCGTACATAAGGATAAATTAAAAATTTACCATTCACAACCAACTTTATCAATCATTAAGAAAAATTAAAAATATATATATATATAATTAGCACTTGCAAAAATATACAATAAACATATATTTAACAAAAAAAAAATTCTGTGTATTGTAATGTACAATTTTAATTAAAAATAACTACACTAGTTTACGTAATTTTTCAAAAGGAGGGAGATGTGGTATGCGCACATATCGAATGCTCACTGTACTCAATATATTAGTCAATATATTACCCAATATATGTACAGTCCAATGTATTACACATATATACAACTCATAACATAAAAACACACTGTAGCACTTTCTTGCAGTATTTACATAAATACCCAAATCCAAGTGCGAGTGAAATATGATAACCCACTTATGCTCCATGTATCATAAATGCAGAGTCAGCGATCCCACGCTGACCGCCTAGCTATGTACATGCATATGTTCTCATAACATACTCTCTCTCTCTTAGCGCTGTTAATAACATTAATCTATAAGATATATATTGTTTGGTCAGTTAACAGCAGAGACAACACCGACGGCTGCGGGCAGCAGCCAACAGCAGAAGTTAACAAGCATAATTACAGCCTAAGAGCAAATAGTTCTTGCGCGCTCTTTGTAAGCTGCTGCCCACTCTCTTCGTTGGCCCGTTGCTGTCTGCATTGCTTGCATTGATTCCCGCTGCCCTTCGCTCTAAGCGGCGATCGTCTTATTGGAGTTTCGTTTCGTTCGCTTTACATATTGTTAAAGTTTTTAGTTTTTCGTTTTATCGCAACCTAGGCACAACTAATTCGAGTTGGCTGCCAAGCAACAATATAAAACTTATAAATTCTGATAAGTGCCCTGCGCGGCAAAACAAATACATTTAAAAACAAATCTAAGTTTTTGAATTTCGCTGCACTCAAGCAGTGTGAATGAATTAGTTGCAAAAAAGCTTGCAACTACACAGATTGGTGACCCCGACGTGATCTCTCTATTTCTTATTTATAATTTCGTTTGTGTACCTTTACAAGCTAAAGTTGTTCGTTAAGTGCTACGCGCCTCAACAAACAATTTATCAATTTTGAGCACAACTGTGGTGAACCGTTTGCTTGCGCATCTGCATACAGTTAGTTGTTATACATAAACGCCATAGCAAAATCCCAGTTAATCGTTGCGCGCTATAACCAGCTATTCGCAATCTCGCTCGACGAACACTTGTGCGCGCAGACTTGTATTGTAGTTCGGCTGTGTGAACTTTGTTGTGCGCTCCATTCCTCCATTCATAATGTTTGATGAAGGTGCAAGTGCAAATGGAAATGATGAGGCGCATCAGCTAATCAAGTGGAGTTTGCTGCTGTTCTTAAAATAAAGATTAAGAATTTAAGTGATCGACTAAATAGATTGTCCTCTGAACTTGATCCCGCTCGACTTCGCGATGTTGATGACTATGAGCTCCAAGATTACATAAGCATGGCATCTGACTTGCAGGCGAAATTTGAAACAATCTATGATAGTTTGTTAGATGTGAGTCATGCCAGCGTTGAAGAGGATCTTCAGACAAGGTTTGAGGCAACTATTAGGCAGCTACCGGTTTCCCTTCAACGCGAGCGCGGAAATCTAAGCAAGGTTCAACAGATTCCGCATTGTTCCACTTTCAATACCTTTGTTGTTCCAAGCCACTCTCGATTGCGTCAACTTAAATTGCCGGAGTTCAGTGGAGGCTACACAGAATGGGCTGATTTCTCGAACATTTTCACCACGATCATTGACAAAGATCCGTATTTGACCAACATTTAAAAACTCCAGCATCTACGGTCATGCCTTAAAGGAACAGCACTGGATACAATTCGCATCATTGGAAATGTCAAACGCTAATTATGCTGCCGCTTTAGAACTGCTTGATAAGCGTTTTAATAACAAGCGTCTTATTTTTCAGGCACACATCGCTGAAATTTTGGGTTTGAGAAAGGTGGATAAGGGCGCGACGACACAACTGCGCGAATTTTCAGATAAGGTCAACTCTCATCTAAGTGCGGTTTACAACTTTCATCGAGAGGCGTTGCCAAAGGCTGGAAAATGCGGATCTCGCTACGGCAATGTACACGCCTAGCTCCCAGGTAGGCCAGAGCAACAGTAGTAGAAGAACGTTTGTAGTGACTAAAAATAGAACGAGTGCTTGTGTATTTTTTGAAGTCGCAGGCCATTCTATTTATAAATGTTTGCAATTCGCAAATTTATCGCCCTCGCTGAGCCTTCACGAAGCCAAGCGGCTTGCGCTTTGCCTAAACTGCCTGCAAAGGGGACATCAGCTGAGAGTCTGCGGCTCCAGCGCTTGCAGAGTTTGTGGAAGCAAGCATCATAGCTTGTTGCATCTTGGCAACCCAAGCAGTCACACCGCTGCGTCTAGCTCAAACAATGCTCAAGATACCGAAACTTATTAGTCATCCCAAAATACCGTGACGGCAATTTTATCTTCGCCACTCATTACCGCCCACCATCCCAAGCACGATGTTGTCCTGCTTGCTACTGCCGTCATCAATGTGAAAAATCGCGCTGGCTCCTTGGTGCCCTGCCGTGCGTTGCTCGACTCAGTTGCACATCATTACCTCTCGTCTTGCTCATCACCTCCAGCTGCGCAAATTCAAATCAACAGCAATCGTCTCTGGCATTGGTGATTCAGCATTTGCGTCCGATGGTTTTTCTGTCAACATCAATGTCAAATCTCGAGTATCGGAGTACTCCACATGCATCCCGGCGTTGATTGCACCATCCATCACCGATAATCAGCCTGGTTTTACTCTTGACCCTGCATCGTGGAACATTCTATCAAATATACAACTAACTGATCCTGAATTCTTTAAATCACAGCAAATCCACATGTTGATTGGAGCCAGTCTGTTCTTCGATCTGCTATGCGTCGGCCAGATTAAACTAGCTGCTGGACTGCCGATATTGCAAAAGACTTGCTTTGGTTGGGTGGCTACGGGAGGTGCTTCACATGTAGGAAAATCATCACTCGTGGCAATTAGATCAATGGTGAATCCAGCTTTGCTGGTAGATTCGCATCTGCAGCCGAATGCACAGATTGATGAATTAATCTGTCGTTTTTGGGAATTGGAATGCTGCACCGAACCTGAGTCCTTACCAAACAAGGAGGAACGCGAGGCACAATTTCAGGCCAATTTTAAACGTCTTTCGACTGGCGACTATTCAGTTCGATTACCGCTCCGATTAGGCATGTATCAGCTGGGTGACTCCTATCAACAGACGCTTCGTCGATTCCTGAACTTAGAAAGAAAACTAGACCGCAATCCAGTTTTGAAAACCCAGTATGCAGCATTTATCAAGGAATATCTTGACTTGGGTCATATGTCACTTGTTATCTTAGCTGCACTGGGCCAATGCAAGTACTACCTGCCACATCACGTGCTGAAGGAGGATAGCACTATAACCAAGCTAAGAGTCGTGTTTGGTGGATCGGCAGCTTCTACCTCTGGACTGAATGATGCACTGAAAGCAGGTCCTCCCATCCAACCCAAGCTGTTTTCGATACTGATGCGGATTCGTACATTTGCAATCGCCCTGACAGGCGATATATGCAAAATGTATCGATGCGTACGAGTCGAACCCGCAGACAGTTATTTTCAATGTATCCTGTGGCGTGAATCTCAGCATCAGAAGATACAGACTTACAAATTAGACACCGTCACCTACGGCACAAAACCAGCATCGTTTCTCTCAGTGAGAGCTATGCACCAACTGGCCATGGATGAGCAGAAAACATTCCTTATTGGCTCTGACATTGTTAAAAGAGACTTCTACGTGGATGATATCATTTCTGGTGGTAGCTGTGTTCAAGAAGCAGTTGAGATATTGAAGCAAACGTCTGGACTACTCGCCAAGGGGAACTTTAAGCTGCGAAAATGGTGTTCTAGCGACACAACTGTACTTCAAAACATTCCGGAATAGGATAGTGAATCGCTGCTGAAGTTTTTTTTTAAGAGAGTTTGTTCGCCTAGCTGCAACGGATATTTGCTTATATTTAAAAATTTTTAAATCGAATACGAGGAGCTGAACTAACTTTGGACCACGTGCATCATGGCACACATTGGCTGCTGCGGTCAGTGCAAATGGATACTCTTAGCGATGACTACAAGGCACTGAAGGATAGAAGGCATGTCAAACCATCTAGCTCAATGGCCTCTCTTGCACTATTAATTGACGACATTGGCCTACTCCGGATCGGTGGACGGATAAAAAACTCGTCGTTGGACTTCTCAGCGCGATTATATTTCACCGTCAGCATCCTGTGACGCGAGCAATCATATTTCACTTTCATAAACGGAACTTACAACTTATTGTCTTCGATTCGGCTCCAGTACTGGCCCATTGGCGGTCGTAAAACAGTATTGTTGCCAAAGGCACAATCTGCTTTCGTGCTGGCGTTGATTACTGTGGACCATTTTACTACAAGAGTGAAGTGCGCAACAGGTCACCAGTGAAATGCTATATCAGTCTCTTCATATGCTTCGCTACAAAGGCGGTGCAATTAGAGCTTGTAAAGGATTTGTCCACAACATCGTTTCTAAACGCCCTAAAACGGTTCATCCTGACTCGCTCTCGACCTTCAAGGATCTGGTCCGACAATGCGACAAACTTCGCAGGTGCCAAGAATGAACTAGCAGATCTGAGCCGCCTGTTCCTGAGTGACGAGCATATCAAGGCTGTTCACGAGTTTTGCCTATCCGACTCAATTGAATGGCTGTTCATCACTCCTCGGTCTCCGCACTTTGGCGGACTATGGGAAGCCACTTTTATCGATCTGTTGGCCCTTCCATTTTGGATTTCGAATCGCTGCGCACGCTCGTCACCACATCACGGCAATTATTAACTCTCGACCATTACTTCCACTTTCAAAACATTTAGGTGATCTTTTCGTCTTGACACACTTCCTGGGTACAGCGCCATCTTCATCATACATTGAGCCCGATCTAAGGCAGCTTAACTTCAATCGGCTTAACTATTTTCAGCGCGTCACATATCTCCAACAAGTATTCTGGGCCCGTTGGCGTGAAGAATATTTAAAGCTTCTTCAACAGCGCTCCGATGTTGTCCTTGTAAAGGATGAGAATCTACCGCCGCTGATGTGGCCACTATCTAGAGTGCAAGAGCTGATCTCTGGATCTGATGGGGTATCCAGAGTTGCTGTGCTTCAAACTGCGACTGGAGTCATACGCAGAGCTGTACGAAAGCTGTGTTTGCTGCCCAAACATGATGATGTAGAAAGCCCTTGCCTTCCAACGGGGGGAGAATGTTTGGTCAAGTAACAGCAGAGACAACACCGACGGCTGCGGCAGCAGCCAACAGCAGAAGATAATAAGCATAATTACAGCTGCTGGCCACTCTCTTCGTTGGCCCGTTGCTGTCTGCATTGCTTTGCTTTGCATTGATTCCCGCTGCCCTTCGCTCTAAGCGGCGATCGTCTTTTTGGAGTTTCGTTTCGTTCGCTTTACATATTGTCATAGTTTTTAGTTTTTCGTTTTATCGCAACCTAGGCACAACTAATTCGAGTTGGCTGCCAAGCAACAATATAAAACTTATAAATTCTGATAAGTGCCCTGCGCGGCAAAATAAATACATTTAAAAACAAATGTAAGTGTTTGAATTTCGCTGTAATCAAGCAGTGTGAATAAATTAGTTGCAAAAAAGCTTGCAACTACACATATATAATGTCTTTTCCCTTTAGATATTCTACAGTGAACTCATACTCTTCTAAATCTAATCTCATTCTAAATAAGTAGATAAGTTAGTGGTCTGTGATCTGTTTTAATAGTGAAATGTTGACCATATATGTATGGTCAAAAATGGGTTATTGCCCAGTGAATTGCTGCTAACTCTTGTTCTGTGGTATTTTTGTTGATTCACCTTTTGTGAATGAACTTGAAGCGTATGCTACTGGTGATTGCTTATCACCATAAGTTTGAGTTGGGACTGCTCCGCAAGCTTCTTTACTTGCATTCGTTATTATACAAAATTCTTTGCTTAAATCGGGATACCTTAGTAAAGTGGGGTTCATTAGAGCTTTCCTTAAGTATTCGAATGCGTTTTGAAATTCGGTAGACCATTCAAATTTTATTCTTTTTGCATAGTCTTGTTATATGACGTGAATAGTCTGCAAATTTTTTGATAAAATGTCTGTAATAATTGCAAAATACAACAAATCGTCTAGAGCTAGTCTTTACATCTGGTAAAATACCTTGATCAGTGCACTTCGTGCATGAAAAAGAGCATTTATCAGGATGTAGTTTAAGGTTGTGTTTCCGAAATAAGTCAAAAACGCATGTTAAGTTTTTGATCATATAATTTTCGGAACAACCGATGACTATTAGGTCATCGATGTACAAGAAAGCTTATGAAGGATCTAATTCAGAAAAAGCGATGGTCATCATTCTTTGAAAAGAATTAGGCGGTATTTTTAGACCATATGGTAATCGTTTTCTAGAATTTTCTTCTAATTCTATTTGGTAAAAACCGGACATTAAATCTAAGCATGAGTACTATTTTGCTCTGCCTAGTTGGTCAAGAATATCATCTATTCTTGGAAGTGGAAATTTGTCGGACAAGAGTTATTTGTTAATTTGACGATATTCTATAACTAATCGCTATCTTTTGGTATCGGATCGTGGTAGACCTTTTTTTGGTACAAGGAGTATTGGACTGTTATATTCTGATACGGAAGGTTCTACTATTTCACATCTTCCTTATGAGTATGAAGTATTCTGTACTTGTTCATGTACAATGGTTCTTTGTCTTTTAATCTTAACTCTTGCTTTTAAAAATTGTTGGTTGTTATAGATTCGGTTTCTAATCCGAATACATCTGTATACTTGGTGCAAGGCTCTTTTAGTTTTGACTTTAAATAATGGTGGAAAGTTTTTAACTAGTTATTTCATAACATTACTTTATCTTTCTTCGTTAATTTCATTGACTATTTCGTTTCAAATCATTTAACGTTTCAAATTTGATTTGGTTTAAGTTGACTTTTTTAACTGAATTAGTTGTATTTAATATTTGGACAAATGTATTTTTGTTATTGCAAATTGTATTTCCAATGAAAATTCCGTCGTCAATTTCTTGATTTGGCATTAAAACATGATTTTGCATGGAAGGTATTCTTATTTGACGGACAACTTCGGAACGTGCTGGTAGTATTGTGGCATTATTGTCACAAGTGTGAATTATTGGTAGTTGAATCGGATAATTTAGGTTGTTCGGAAGAAGTATTAAGGAGTCATTAGTTTGTGTAAAATGCCGTCACTAGGTATTGGGAAATTTTGTTCGACTAAATGGAATTCATGCGCAATGACGTGTTTACCTGTAGGGAGCTCTACAAATGCAAACCTTTTGAAAAACTGAGCCTTCACCAATTCTTGATATTTGAGTGGTTTTGTTATGTCGAATGTATCGACATTTTCTTTTAATATTGAAATGTCTACACCAGTATCTAATAACAAGGTAAATTGTTCTTTTTCATTATTAATTTATATGAATATGTTGTAACCCCAGGAATTTCCTCTGAAATTTCCTCTATTATTGTTATTATGATTGGGATTATAGAGGCCATTGCCTCTTTGGGTATTACGGTTATTATTAACTCTATAATTTTTTCCTCGCTGGTATATAGCTATAGATTATTTGTAGCGAATTTTTCCACATTATCAGGGTCTAGGCCGTCGTCAACCTTTTACAAGATTGGGCCTGTTATCTTTGATTTGATAACTTCGACTGCTAAGTTTTCTTGTTCGCCTATTGTTTGTCAACAATGCGCCAGGCTGTGAGAAAACGATTTAGTGAGTTTTTACTCATCTCTATATGTAAGCCTAATAAGTGCGTCTATATCTGACATATTCTGGTTTGTTTTTATTTTATTTTAATATATTCAGACCTTATCTAGTCCGTCTGCTCTACTGCTATAGTGTTTCTTAATTTTCTTTGTATGCATTGCATACACCTTCAATGCTAGTGATACGACAGTGATTATGATTAACAAAATTGAAAACGGTTGCAAATTGTTAATGAATTTTATACTTTCATTATATTTTATATAGTATATCTTTTATTTTGTAATTTAATATTATAATCTTTCGCAGTTAATTAATTAACAATTTTTGGTTTTTATTTTAAATATTATATTAAGCTTCTGCCTTAATATGCCTTTCTATTTGTGTTAATGATATTACCCTACTTCGATCAACGCAGTGATCTCCTCTCTAATGAGCGTACAATTTTTCAGGTTTTACTCTGCCTTGACGCACACAACAAAGTGGGCGTCATTAAAATGTTATACAAAATTTTAAATTATCTTAATTAATGCTGCTGCTGCTGCTGTGATGTTGTTGTTTCTTCTTATTTGACTGCCTTGGAACGGTTAGCGTTGCCGGTGCAGGTCATCGCACAGGTCGGGCCGTTGAGAGGTCCAGTCGTCAGGGCATCTCTTATTGGGTGAACAGCAGGTGTAACGGCTTCTGCATTTGTTTTAGTGCTTTTTAATTCTTTGATGGTTTTTCTTGATAACGCATCTGCAACAAAATTGTCTTTTCCCTTTAGATATTCTACAGTGAACTCATACTCTTCTAAATCTTATCTCATTCTAGTCAACTTTGAACTGGGGTTTACCATTGAAAATAGATAAGTTAGTGGTCTGTGATCTGTTTTAATAGTGAAATGTTGACCATATATGTATGGTCGAAAATGGGTTATTGCCCAGTGAATTGCTGCTAACTCTTGTTGTGAGGTATTTTTGTTGGATTCACCATTTGTGAATGAACGTGAAGCGTATGCTACTGGTGATTGCTTATCACCATAAGTTTGAGTTGGGACTGCTCCGCAAGCTTCTTTACTTGCATTCGTTATTATACAAAATTCTTTGCTAAAATCGGGATACTTTAGTAAAGTGGGGTTCATTAGAGCTTTCTTTAAGTATTCGAATGCGTTTTGACATTCGGTAGACCATTCAAATTTTATTCTTTTTGCATAGTCTTGTTATATGACGTGAATAGTCTGCAAATTTTTTGATAAAATGTCTGTAATAATTGCAAAATGCAACAAATTGTCTAGAGCTATTAGCGTCCATAGGGACTTGGTATTTTTCGATGGCATCATACTTTTTGTCATCTGGTAAAATACCTTGATCAGTTCACTTCGTGCATGAAAAAGAGCATTTATCAGGATGTAGTTTAAGGTTGTGTTTGCTACATAAGTCAAAAACGCATGCTAAGTCTTTGATCATATAATTTTCGGAACACCCGATGACTATTAGGTCATCGATGTACAAGAAAGCTTATGAAGGATCTAATCCAGAAAAAGCGAAAAGAATTAGGCGGTATTTTTAGACCATATGGTAATCGTTTTCTAGAATTTTCTTCTAATTCTATTTGGTAAAAACCGGACATTAAATCTAAGCATGAGTACTATTTTGCTCTGCCTAGTTGGTCAAGAATATCATCTATTCTTGGAAGTGGAAATTTGTCGGACAAGATTTATTTGTTAATTTGACGATATTCTATAACTAATCGCTATCTTTTGGTATCGGGTCGTGGTAGACCTTTTTTTGGTACAAGGAGTATTGGACTGTTATATTCTGATACGGAAGGTTTTACTATTTCACATCTTCCTTATGAGTATGAGGTATTCTGTAATTGTTCATGTACAATGGTTCTTTGTCTTTTAATCTTAAATCTTGCTTTTAAAAATTGTTGGTTGTTATAGATTCGGTTTCTAATCCGAATACATCTGTATACTTGGTGCATGGCTCTTTTAGTTTTGACTTTAAATAATGGTGGAAAGTTTTTAACTAGTTATTTCATAACATTACTTTATCTTTCTTCGTTAATTTCATTGACTATTTCGTAGTCATTTAACGTTTCAAATTTGATTTGGGGTAAGTTGACTTTTTTAACTGAATTAGTTGTATTTAATATTTGGACAAATGTATTTTTGTTATTGCAAATTGTATTTCCAATGAAAATTCCGTCGTCAATTTCTTGATTTGGAATTAAAACATGATTTTGCATGGAAGGTATTCTTATTTGACGGACAACTTCGGAACGTGCTGGTAGTATTGTGGCATTATTGTCACAAGTGTGAATTATTGGTAGTTGAATCGGATAATTTAGGTTGTTCGGAAGAAGTATTAAGGAGTCATTAGTTTGTGTAAAATCTAATTGACAATTGTATTTTGTAATTAAATCTATTCCTATTATGCCGTCACTAGATATTGGGAAATTTTGTTCGACTAAATGGAATTCATGCGCAATGACGTGTTTACCTGTAGGGAGCTCTACAAAACCTTTTAAAAAACTGAGCCTTCACCAATTCCTGATATTTGAGTGGTTTTGTTATGTCGAATGTATCGACATTTTCTTTTAATATTGAAATGTCTACACCAGTATCTAATAACAAGGTAAATTGTACGTTTTTATTATTAATTTATATGAATATGTTGTAACCCCAGGAATTTCCTCTGAAATTTCCTCTATTATTGTTATTATGATTGGGATTATAGAGGCCATTGCCTCTACCTCTTTGGGTATTACGGTTATTATTACCTCTATAATTTTTTCCTCGCTGGTATAATACTGTGCTGGCACTTCCAGTCATAACCAGTGCTGCAATGGATGTATTTAGCCATTGCATCATCGAAAGTGTTGAAGTTTCCTGCTTCCAGTATAATACCAAGCATTTCATGATCACAATTCTTTGTCATGGCAGCTATAGATATTTTGTTGCGAATTTTTTTCGGTCTAGGCCGTCGTCAATATAAGCTGCCTCGAGTTGCTTACGCAAGTTATCGATTTCAACTGTATATTGGGCTGCTGTTGCCTTTTTGTTTTATGTTCAGCAACCTGGCCTTAATTACGTCGGAATCGCCTTTGATGTTACCCTTTAGTTTAGTTATTATGGCAGACATTGTATTTTCATTTTTCATTCGCCTTTTGTTCGTTCAACAATGCACAAGGCTGTGAGATAGCGATTTAGTGACAGTTTTTACCGTCAAATTCAGGGATTGAGGATGATAACTTCGACTGCTAAGTTTTCTTGTTCGCTTTTTGTTCGTTCAACAATGCACAAGGCTGTGAGAAAGCGATTTAGTGACAGTTTTTACCGTAAAATTCAGGGATTGGGGATGAAACTTGTTTCACATATTCTCTGTCCAAGGCTACGTGTTGTGCCACTGTATCGTTTTCTTGAATCGTCTCTATGTCACTGTCAATGTCTGTGTCTATTGTTGGTTTAGGCTCATCTAATTCTTTAAGCTGGCTCTCATTAAAATCAGTTAATAGATTTAGATCTTCTGGAGCATTAATTACAATATTCTGTCTAATACAAATATTTTTCAATCTTCTATTTAGAGATTGTATAACTTTAAGACACTGTAAGTAATTAGTTTTAGTGACATATATGGCAACGTACTTAGTATGATTGCCTTTTCGTTTTTGAGCAATGTATCAATGGACTCATAATAGTATTGAACATGTCCATGTATTCGTATTCGAAATCATATACTTTAATGAAGTCATTATGTAGTCGCAGTAAATTTAGTGTGCGAGTACGGAAATCTGGCTCACCTGTATATGTAAGCCTAATGAGTGAGTCTATATCTGACATATTCTGGCTTGTTTTTTATTTTATTTTAATAAATTCAGACCTTATCTAGTCCGCTGCTTTGCTGCTATAGCGTTTATTAATTTTCTTTGTATGCATTGCATACACTCAATGCTAGTGACACAAGAGATACTACAGTGACTATGATTAAAAAAATTGTAATATTCAATAAACTTTCTTTATGATCGATGACTTTTACATTATCAATTACATTTGCGGCTGATTTTTCAGCCTTTGACTCGTTTGAGCCCATTTTAATTTAAATTTTGAAAACGGTTGCAAATTTTTAATGACTTTTATTATATTTTATATAGTATATCTTTGATTTTGTAATTTAATATTATAATCTTTCGTAGTTAATTAATTAACAATTTTTGTTTTTTATTTTAAATATTATATTAAGCTTCTGCCTTAATATGCCCCTTGTATGTGTTAATGATATTACCCTACTTCGATCAACGCAGTGATCTCCTCTCTAATGTGCGTACAATTTTTCAGGTTGTACTCTGCCTTGACGCACACAACAAAGTGGGCGTCATTACAATGTTTCTTTTTAATTTTCTCAACTTCTTTGTTAGCCGTTTCTCTGGCTGGAAGTTGGCGCGACCTGTACTCACCAGTGTTGTTGTTGTTGCCGTTCTTGTTGTTTTTGTTGTTGTATTTGTCCAGAATATGGACTATTTGGTTTTGGATGATATGTTCATTCCCTCGTTGCGTGACCATGTCACGGTCGCCATGTAATATTGGATATCACTATGTCCACGTGTAACATAATTGAAAAGGCATAAGCATGTCTGTGCAGGTTTGGTTATTGAATATGAATGATTTTATTTAAAGTTAAGGGCATATGCTTACCCTATGGATATATATATGTACTTATGCTGTTATTGGTTAACAGCTACAAAGAGAGAGAGAGCGGGTGTACTCATACATATGGGCGCTCACTCTGGGAGCGGCTAAAATGCAAGATCAGTGGTTATGCGTGGTCAACGGTCTCACGCTGTCTTGGCCTGCCAATGCGGCATCATGTTACTTATGTGCGCAGCTCCGTATGTATGTATACGATTATATTTATGAATTGCGCTTAGCTTTTTTATATATTTGTTTATACAATCAACTAAGTGTTACAAGCTGATTTATACATATAATAATACCTATATCTTAGGTTTTGAAGCGGATAGAGTTCCGAATAAAGAATATTCTAAAAATGATTACCAACCAGCACTGAGGTGCATGATCTTTTTCTCTACACTTATAACATTTACTCTTTTTGATTCGCTACCCCGAAGATTTGGGATAGAATCTTGCGGCCAATCAACACGTCATAATTCAGATACTTATCCATAAAAACGTGCAACAAAATCTCTAAGCAATATTGTTCAACATTTATATTATATAGAATTTGTGACGTACTACAAATAGAATTGTTGCTTATACCATTAAGTTTTACAATGTTGTGAAATCTTTTTCTCTCAAATTTATTAGCCACATTTACCTTGACCAGAGAACATTCAGCGAGTCAAAGAGAGTCAAAGCGAAATGGAATAGACTCACCGGATAAGCTTATTGTTCCTGGGGCGGGGCCACCGTGCAAAGTTCTATACGCCTCTCGTAAGTCTTGTCGTTTCCATTTGTTCGCCCTTTAGGACACGCAGATGCGAAATATCCAATCTCGTCGCACTTAAAACATTTTATATTCTTTCCTTTTGTGCTAGGTAACCTCTCCAATCAAGTGCGACATTCGGCATATTTGTGGCCAGCTTTTCCGCAATGATGGCACTTCACCTGTGACAGAAGTTTAGATTTCTTTCGGTCTGGTCCTGTTGTATACCCATCCTCATCTATATTATGTTTCCTAAAGGCGTGTGCATGTAACTGATGTTGCAGCTCGTTGCGCGTTTTTACATAAGTAGTGAATACCCAACGTAACAAATTATTATCAATTTATTCCATGTGAGCCAACGCTACCGACACTGCGATTTCCTCTAGATCTTTTGTCTTCCACTTAGACATAAGTAGAGTCACAATTCAACTGCCATATTCAGCATCAACTTCTCCAGATTTTCGACGCCCGTTAAAAACATTCATTAGATTGGCAGCAGACGTCTCAATGCCCATGAAGCGTTGAATAAACAGCTCTTTAAACTGCGTCCAAGTATTGCCGGCAAAGCATATCTGTGACACCCACAGTGACGCACTGCCCTCTAAAGCCTTGCTTAAAGATATGACTAGGGCGCTGCCCTGTAAATATGAGGTCTACTGTTGTACACTAGGATGAAGCATTCGCGTTGGCACAATCAGGATTAAATTTAGGCAAAGTCACATGTGAAGCATTCCCATTCGCTGTTGGTGTCTGTCCCTTGGTGTCTGGATGGCTTTAATTATTTCCATCAAATTCCGGTTGTGTGCTTCTAGCGCTGCAAGATACTGATCAGAGCTATGATCTTTAGGCGAAGCAGATCCCCGATTCTGATATCGGAGTATAGATATGGTTATCCATCGTAGTTGCAAACTCCCTTAGTTCCATTTCACCAATCATTTAGTCACTCAAAAAAGTGCAACTATTGCTCTCCGTTACTCTACTTCAGTCAGCGCCCCACGATCAGACCTCACTGAGCAGCAAAGTCTCTCTCTGTCTCTGCTGCTATGCTTACACTCAATTGCAAATTCTTGGAAACAGAC
This sequence comes from Drosophila montana, assembly GCF_035044405.1. Lineage (NCBI taxonomy): Eukaryota > Metazoa > Arthropoda > Insecta > Diptera > Drosophilidae > Drosophila > Drosophila montana. The sequence continues at coordinate 4,103 of NW_026996255.1, read as the reverse complement.
ATAGCGAGTTATAACGGGATTTATCGTGATTATATGACGCCACAAATATATGCGCGCATCTACAATGGCATACGGTATATGTTATACTGCGGAGACCAGATGCAAGAGCAATATTCAAGGATAGGACGAACAAGAGAGATGTACTCTTCAGACAATCGTTTAATGAGTCTAAGTACACATTTGCCTCATTAACGATGATATCTATATAAAGATTGAAGCAGAGTTTAGAATCAAAAAGAACGCCTAGATCCTTAACTGTTAGTATACTTTGCAATGCAGTATTGTCGATTGTATTACTGACAAGAAATGGTGTACTACGGTTAAAGGTCATACTCATACACTTTGAAAAGTTAGATACAATTGATTGGCCGAACACCAAGGAAGCATAGCCTTCAAATCATCTTGTAGATGAAAATGATATAGGGGATTAGTGTGCATAAGTACCCAGGCATGCGATTTAACCGAGGCGAGATCATTTATAAAAAGAGTACGGAGTAAAGATCCAAGATGACTACCTTGAGGAGTACCAAAAGTAACGTGAACATGTTTAGCGGTGGTCTGTCTCAGCATTACTCTACCTACCTTTTACATCATGGTGCACAGAGTCAAACGCCTTACTGAAGTCAGTGTAAATGACATCAGTTTGCATTTTAGAAAGGATAGCATCATTTACCAAGGAAGTAAATTCTAGCAGATTAGTCGTAGTTGACCCATTCTTAACGAATCCATGATGTACAGGGGAGACAACTGATTTGCAGAAATGCTGCGAATTCGAATGATTATTTTTTCAAATAATTTACTGATAGAGGACAGTTTTGCAATGCCCCTGTAATTTTGTATATCAGACTTTCCACTTTATTTTTTAGATTTTAAAGAATTTATAGCAGAAAGGAGAGAGGATTGGGAAACAATAGGAGCAGGTATAGATCCGGATGAAGTAATATTGTAATGGTAAGAATTATTATTGGGGCAAACGGAAGAGTAATTTAATTGGAAAAAGTTAGAAAAGAATTTAGCAGAATCGAAATCATTGCTAACTTTATCTATCCCGTAAGAAAAATAAGATGGCAAACTTGATTAATTTCGATTCAAGTTTACAAAATTATTAAACTGCCTCGGATTTTGGGCAAATTGCCTTTTTCGACGAGAAAGATAATTCTCATAGCACTGAGAATTAAGAAGAAAGAAGTTAGACTTGGCTATGAAGTATTTAGCCAAGTCAATACTCAAAACGGACTTGTTAATATTTTTAAAATATTTTGACTTAATATTTTGTAAGTTTGATAGTCTGGGAGTGAACCAGGGTAACTTTGAAGAAGCAATTGAGGGAATGGAATTAGGAACACAAGCATCTAAGATGGAGTTCAGATGGGTATAAAACAAATTAATACCAATATTCAGATCAACCGAGTCATATAAAAAAAAACCAATCGGTTGCATCAAGCTAGGAATAGTTTCCTTTGCGAAAGCAAAGGCGGGGCTTATAGGTAGCTGATGAATGCAAAATGAGGGGATAGCAATTGAACATTGCAACCTCTAATGTAGGAAGGGATAAAAGAGGGGACCTGGACCCATTAGCAATAAGGTAGTCGTTAACAAATACCAGATCGAGAGTTCTATTCAAATGATTAGAAATTAAATTTATTTGAAACAATGAAAGGTCTAGCATGCAATCTATAAAGTTATGCTGTGTTTGTAGTGAATAATGACCAAGAGATGTTAGGTAATATCAGAAGAAGGAGGAACATAGCATGTAATATAGATATTTCGTGCAGGAAAAGATATAACAGTTGATCCTTTGCAAAACCTGGAATACTTAGTAGTGATTTATTGTCACAACAGTGGTTACAAAAATTAAACACAACAACAACAGCAACAAAAAACCAAACAAATCAAATTCATGACGCAAGAACCAGAACAACCGCTGTGCTTATAGGAAATCCACGTCAACCATGCCCGTATATACGTGAACCATCCAGGAACTAAGCACTTTCATACGACGCGTAGAGTACACAAGGCAGCTATATTCGAGCTGTTGACCAGCCCCGATAGCAAATCGTGTTCTTCAGCGCCATTGAAATGCAGATCACAGGCGATGACCGAAGGACTTCACAAATAAGAGCCGTCAATAATCGACAGAAACTAAGAAGGGCGTTGATCACCAAATTTGAAATACAAGCCCCATGTGAAGAGCTACTAAGACGATTGCACAACACCCCTTTTAATGGAAGCATCCGCAGTTTGTATAAGAATTATTGTTTAAATCCTATAAAATGTCAAATAAGTTAATATTAGAAATCGTTCGGATGAATTCAGTTTTGTTGACCAATTCAATAAAAATACAAAAAAAGATATAATAATGCGCAAAGTCAAGGATAGGCTTTTCAAGACCTTAGCAAGGCGTGGCATTACCACTGTATTGTCTGCCTTGACGCTGCTGCTGCTGTGGTCTTGTTGTTTCTTCTCATTTGGCTGCCTTGGAACGGTCAGCGTTGCCGATGCAGGTCATCGCACAGGTCGGGCGTTGAGAGGTCCGGCGCTGTCGTCAGGGAATCTCTTTGTCATCTTGGGTAGCGGCCTTTCTTCTGGTGGTTGAGAAGCTTTTAATAAATTTCTTATTGGGTGAGGAGCAGGTGTAACGGCTTGTGCTATGTGCTTGCGCTCTTCCGCCTCTAGAAAATCTAACTCATCAGCTAGTTTAATGGCGTTTCCCAAGTCGGGGGCTTTGAGTTATTGTATAACACTTTACAAATTTCGGCTTTGCGCTTCTTTATGCGCAGCCGTAGGCCACCACGATTTCTTGGTTTCTTTTTTATTTTCTCAACTTCTTTGTTAGCCGTTTCTCTGGCTGAAAGTTGGCGCGAGTTACCAGCGTGGCCCTCGGTAACAAAGGGATGTGGAGATAATTGGGGGAATGCGTTACTAAGTTAGCACCCACGAAATTGTTGTCGATAAGTTAAACTGGTGTTGAAATTCGTACAAAGAGTGAAGTGTCTTTAGTTCTATATCTTATATATAACCTGCTGTATACAAAGGTTTTGTCAACATGTTTAGCTACATAAGTTCGAGAATATGCTGTTGTAGCGGTTTCATGTGGCTAGCACTTGAAATGTCGCAACGGCACATCCTCTAGAACGCTTAGTGTGCAATTTAACATGAATTTTAGAATATTTTACAATAAACTGTTGCCCTTTTAAAGTGGGTAACGAGAGACGTGTGAGAGGCATGTGTCTACAAAACGTATGAGTGGGCGACGGTTGTAAGTGGGAATGTGTGCAGTTAGCCGCTTCTAGGCGGTGGCGGTATCGACTGTGACATGCCTGGGTGGTCGATACGGTAACTCCTCCCCCCCTAGATTGAAGTGAAGGCCATAGGGAGGCTATGGGCTGAGCGTCGGAGTCTTTTGGTTGGTTGAGTTCGAATATCGTAGTTCTTTTTGCCATGCCGAAAAGTAGTGTTCCGGCGACCAAGCTCAGTATTATTGCAGAGTAGATAGTCCAAAGATGAGTTGAGTGTTTTTTCTTTAGGTGCCAGATTTGCGTTTGGCTTTTTATGCCTTCCAATCGAAGTTTATTAAGGTCTAACTCATCTATTGTAATATTAGTTTCCAGATTCGGGATTTCTGGGACTGTGAAGTTTAATTGGTCTTCGATCTGATTTATATTGTCGTCGAAGGTTTGGTCCTCGATGCTGACTGAACAGTTGTTGTAGTGGACTATTGCTGATTGTTTGATGATGCTTTCTTTCCCAGAATTTGAATTGATTTTTAGTCCTGGTGCGTTGAATATGAAAATGCCCTTTCTCGGGTTCGAAAATTTGTTTCTTAATGCCTATATCTTTAGTCTCACATTTACTCGTCTTGTTCATTAATAAATTTTTAAGGCAATCTACGTTAACTTAGCTTGATTCATGTTCTTGGTAATTACAAATGTTTATATTGTGAATTTTAGCGGAAGGTTTATTAATATATAACAATTGGTTTTGTTAAATGCTATAAAGTGTGGGGCTGTTACAAATTGTGAATTTGTGATCGGGAGGGGAATAAGATGTACTAATTGTAAGTTATCGTGTGTTAACAAAGGTATTTTAATAGCAAAAATAAT